>NW_027476537.1:0-192818 GCF_051020955.1 Megalopta genalis | reverse complement strand
ATGCGATATACATGATTTGGCTTCAAATTCGTGCGAAATAGCGATTTTAAACAAACGAATTTGCTTCAAATTCATGCGAAATGAACAATTTAGCTTCAGATTCGTACGAAATACACGAATTAGCTTTAAATTCACGCGAAACAAACGATTTAACTTCAATATCATGCGATATACACGATTTGGCTTCAAATTCGTGCGAAATAGCGATTTTAAAGAAACGAATTTGCTTCAAATTCATGCGAAATGAACAATTTAGTTTCAGATTCGTACGAAATACACGAATTAGCTGTGAATTCACGTGAAAAAAGCGATTTAACTTCAATATCATGCGATATACACGATTTGGCTTCAAATTCGTGCGAAATAGCGATTTTAAAGAAACGAATTTGCTTCAAATTCATGCGAAATGAACAATTTAGCTTCAGATTCGTACGAAATACACGTATTAGCTTTGAATTCACGCGAAAAAAGCGATTTAACTTCAATATCATGCGATATACACGATTTGGCTTCAAATTCGTGCGAAATAGCGATTTTAAACAAACGAATTTGCTTCAAATTCATGCGAAATGAACAATTTAGCTTCAGATTCGTACAAAATACACGAATTAGCTTTAAATTCACGCGAAACAAACGATTTAACTTCAATATCATGCGATATACACGATTTGGCTTCAAATTCGTGCGAAATGGCGATTTTAAAGAAACGAATTTGCTTCAAATTCATGCGAAATGAACAATTTAGCTTCAGATTCGTACGAAATACACGTATTAGCTTTGAATTCACGCGAAACAAACGATTTAACTTCAATATCATGCGATATACACGATTTGGCTTCAAATTCGTGCGAAATGTCGATTTTAAAGAAACGAATTTGCTTCAAATTCATGCGAAATGAACAATTTAGCTTCAGATTCGTACGAAATACACGAATTAGCTTTGAATTCACGTGAAAAAAGCGATTTAACTTCAATATCATGCGATATACACGATTTGGCTTCAAATTCGTGCGAAATAGCGATTTTAAAGAAACGAATTTGCTTCAAATTCATGCGAAATGAACAATTTAGCTTCAGATTCGAACGAAATACACGAATTAGCTTTGAATTCACGAGAAAAAAAGCGATTTAACTTTCAATATCATGCGATATACATGATTTGGCTTCAAATTCGTGCGAAATAGCGATTTTAAACAAACGAATTTGCTTCAAATTCATGCGAAATGAACAATTTAGCTCAGATTCGTACGAAATACACGAATTAGCTTTAAATTCACGCGAAACAAACGATTTAACTTCAATATCATGCGATATACACGATTTGGCTTCAAATTCGTGCGAAATAGCGATTTTAAAGAAACGAATTTGCTTCAAATTCATGCGAAATGAACAATTTAGTTTCAGATTCGTACGAAATACACGAATTAGCTGTGAATTCACGTGAAAAAAGCGATTTAACTTCAATATCATGCGATATACACGATTTGGCTTCAAATTCGTGCGAAATAGCGATTTTAAAGAAACGAATTTGCTTCAAATTCATGCGAAATGAACAATTTAGCTTCAGATTCGTACGAAATACACGTATTAGCTTTGAATTCACGCGAAAAAAGCGATTTAACTTCAATATCATGCGATATACACGATTTGGCTTCAAATTCGTGCGAAATAGCGATTTTAAACAAACGAATTTGCTTCAAATTCATGCGAAATGAACAATTTAGCTTCAGATTCGTACAAAATACACGAATTAGCTTTAAATTCACGCGAAACAAACGATTTAACTTCAATATCATGCGATATACACGATTTGGCTTCAAATTCGTGCGAAATGGCGATTTTAAAGAAACGAATTTGCTTCAAATTCATGCGAAATGAACAATTTAGCTTCAGATTCGTACGAAATACACGTATTAGCTTTGAATTCACGCGAAAAAAGCGATTTAACTTCAATATCATGCGATATACACGATTTGGCTTCAAATTCGTGCGAAATAGCGATTTTAAACAAACGAATTTGCTTCAAATTCATGCGAAATGAACAATTTAGCTTCAGATTCGTACAAAATACACGAATTAGCTTTAAATTCACGCGAAACAAACGATTTAACTTCAATATCATGCGATATACACGATTTGGCTTCAAATTCGTGCGAAATGTCGATTTTAAAGAAACGAATTTGCTTCAAATTCATGCGAAATGAACAATTTAGCTTCAGATTCGTACGAAATACACGAATTAGCTTTGAATTCACGTGAAAAAAGCGATTTAACTTCAATATCATGCGATATACACGATTTGGCTTCAAATTCGTGCGAAATAGCGATTTTAAAGAAACGAATTTGCTTCAAATTCATGCGAAATGAACAATTTAGCTTCAGATTCGTACGAAATACACGTATTAGCTTTGAATTCACGCGAAAAAAGCGATTTAACTTCAATATCATGCGATATACACGATTTGGCTTCAAATTTGTTACGTCCCGGGGATCGAAATTCGCGTTGACTAGTGAACGCGTCGAATTCCACGGAGTTTAAACGTAAATTGCAATCTTTTCGTTCACGCGGCGCGGGGCGTCCGCGTCTAACTGGGATAACCACGAGGCGCTTGCAGGCGATTCACAATTCAGCACTCACCGGGCGGGGTATTCTAATCGGCACGCTGTTAGTACGTCGTGCGAGGATGAAGTAGACCAGTCGTCTCGGGTCGGCTTCGGGGATCTTGGCGACGTCGAGGATAGAAGCCGGAACGTCGAGTGACCTTGGCGTTGTCCAGGGAGTTTGGGCAGCTTGCAGCAGCTGTCGTAGACGGGCTTCTATGACGGCGTTAACCGTGAGTGCAGGATCACGTGAGTGTTGCGGGCGTTCCGCGTGAGATCTGCGCAGCTTCCTTAGTTGATAGGATCGACCGGCGTGTTTCGGCATGGACGTTAAATACAAGCGTGAGGCTAATGCAACGTGCAAATAGTGGCAATGGTACGACTCTCTACTAGTGCGGCGCTTACGGGGCGAGCGTCCAACACACACTGGTAGAAAGGGCTATTTCTCTAGGAGAATATACGTTCGTGCCGAGCATACGGGGCGTGCTCCAAGGCGCACGAAAGCGTATTCACAAATTAAGAAAATTATCAAGTAAGCAATTGTCCAGCCGATACTAGACAGTAATCACCAAGCCGATGTTGAATTATGTTAACGTCGAAGTTATTTTAAGGAACTGGTAGTTGATAATAACTTTCACTGAATTTATGTATATGAAATAAAAGTAGTATATTCTTGAATTAAAGTTACACTTGTAGACTTATACTTTAAGAGACTTAAAATTGTTAAGTACGAGCTAAGATTCAGAGTCGAAATGGAAATAGTAACGCGTAGCACTATGCGGAGTGCTGGCGGTGGACGTCTAGTCCAGGAGACGGCGGAGGTAGAACTGATGTTCCGAGCCGCTGCTCGGAGCTCCTCTGGTACGTCGAGGAGTGGGGGTCGCTGCTTGCGCGCGCTCGGTGCGGCGGAGAGTGGGGCTGCCTACGTCAGAGGTACGGGGCGCAGGCGTAGGCGCCGAGACGGCGGCCGGGAAAGTGAAGCAGGTATACAAGGGTTGAAAGGGTCGTGAAGGGTAGGCGAGGGCAAGATAAGTTAAATTTTGTGTAATGGTAAGGGATCTTAAAAGGGTAGGCGAGAGGAAAAGTGCAAGTGGAGATCTATGTATCGATAAGGGATCTTAAAAGGGTAGGCGAGAGGAAAAGTGCAAGTGGAGATCTATGTATCGATAAGGGATCTTAAAAGGGTTAGCGAGAGGAAAAGTGGTTGTACGGAAGAACGGCGACAGGCTGGCGCGACGGGTTGGCGCCAGTACTATGTTTGACTTAAGGTGTATTATGCGCGGTGCTATGCATGCGAATCGGTATAGTTGTTATTACTTAATTGTCTACCGGCTAACCTATGCTTATCGGCTATTCGTATATAAAGTCTTACATGATAATTTACACGCTACGCAATACGTCGCGAGACGTAACACTTCAAATTCATGCGAAATGAACAATTTAGATTCAGATTCGTACGAAATACACGTATTAGCTTTGAATTCACGCGAAAAAAGCGATTCAACTTTCAATATCATGCGATATACACGATTTGGCTTCAAATTCGTGCGAAATAGCGATTTTAAACAAACGAATTTGCTTCAAATTCATGCGAAATGAACAATTTAGCTTCAGATTCGTACGAAATACACGAATTAGCTTTGAATTCACGCGAAAAAAGCGATTTAACTTACAATATCATGCGATATACACGATTTGGCTTCAAATTCGTGCGAAATAGCGATTTTAAAGAAACGAATTTGCTTCAAATTCATGCGAAATGAACAATTTAGCTTCAGATTCGTACGAAATACACGTATTAGCTTTGAATTCACGCGAAAAAAGCGATTTAACTTCAATATCATGCGATATACACGATTTGGCTTCAAATTCGTGCGAAATAGCGATTTTAAAGAAACGAATTTGCTTCAAATTCATGCGAAATGAACAATTTAGCTTCAGATTCGTACGAAATACACGTATTAGCTTTGAATTCACGCGAAAAAAGCGATTTAACTTCAATATCATGCGATATACACGATTTGGCTTCAAATTCGTGCGAAATAGCGATTTTAAAGAAACGAATTTGTTTCAAATTCATGCGAAATGAACAATTTAGCTTCAGATTCGTACAAAATACACGTATTAGCTTTGAATTCAAGCGAAAAAAGCGATTTAACTTCAATATCATGCGATATACACGATTTGGCTTCAAATTCGTGCGAAATAGCGATTTTAAAGAAACGAATTTGCTTCAAATTCATGCGAAATGAACAATTTAGCTTCAGATTCGTACGAAATACACGTATTAGCTTTGAATTCACGCGAAAAAAGCGATTTAACTTCAATATCATGCGATATACACGATTTGGCTTCAAATTCGTGCGAAATAGCGATTTTAAAGAAACGAATTTGCTTCAAATTCATGCGAA
This sequence comes from Megalopta genalis, assembly GCF_051020955.1. Classification (NCBI taxonomy): domain Eukaryota; kingdom Metazoa; phylum Arthropoda; class Insecta; order Hymenoptera; family Halictidae; genus Megalopta; species Megalopta genalis. The sequence continues at coordinate 187,806 of NW_027476537.1, read as the reverse complement.
ATGAATAATTTAGATTCAGATTCGTACGAAATACACGAATTAGATTTGAATTCACGCGAAAAAAGCGATTTAACTTTCAATATCATGCGATATACACGATTTGGCTTCAAATTCGTGCGAAATAGCGATTTTAAAGAAACGAATTTGCTTCAAATTCAAGCGAAATGAACAATTTAGCTTCAGATTCGTACGAAATACACGTATTAGCTTTGAATTCAGGCGAAAGAAGCGATTTAACTTCAATATCATGCGATATACACGATTTGGCTTCAAAGTCGTGCGAAATAGCGATTTTAAAGAAACGAATTTGCTTCAAATTCATGCGAAATGAACAATTTAGCTTCAGATTCGTACGAAATACACGTATTAGCTTTGAATTCACGCGAAAAAAGCGATTTAACTTCAATATCATGCGATATACACGATTTGGCTTCAAATTCGTGCGAAATAGCGATTTTAAAGAAACGAATTTGCTTCAAATTCATGCGAAATGAACAATTTAGCTTCAGATTCGTACGAAATACACGTATTAGCTTTGAATTCATGCGAAAAAAGCGATTTAACTTCAATATCATGCGATATACACGATTTGGCTTCAAATTCGTGCGAAATAGCGATTTTAAAGAAACGAATTTGCTTCAAATTCATGCGAGATGAACAATTTAGCTTCAGATTCGTACGAAATACACGAATTAGCTTTAAATTCACGCGAAAAAAGCGATTTAACTTTCAATATCATGCGATATACACGATTTGGCTTCAAATTCGTGCGAAATAGCGATTTTAAACAAACGAATTTGCTTCAAATTCATGCGAAATGAACAATTTAGCTTCAGATTCGTACGAAATACACGAATTAGCTTTAAATTCACACGAAGAAAGCGATTTAACTTCAATATCATGCGATATACACGATTTGGCTTCAAATTCGTGCGAAATAGCGATTTTAAAGAAACGAATTTGCTTCAAATTCATGCGAAATGAACAATTTAGCTTCAGATTCGTACGAAATACACGAATTAGCTTTAAATTCACACGAAGAAAGCGATTTAACTTCAATATCAAACGATATACACGATTTGGCTTCAAATTCGTGCGAAATAGCGATTTTAAAGAAACGAATTTGCTTCAAATTCATGCGTAATGAACAATTCAGCTTCAGATTCGTACGAAATGCACGTATTAGCTTTGAATTCACGCGAAAAAAGCGATTTAACTTCAATATCATGCGATATACACGATTTGGCTTAAAATTCGTGCGAAATAGCGATTTTAAAGAAACGAATTTGCTTCTGTTACGTCCCGGGGATCGGAAATCGCGTTGACTAGTGAACGCGTCGAATTCCACGGAGTTTAAACGTAAATTGCAATCTTTTCGTTCACGCGGCGCGGGGCGTCCGCGTCTAACTGGGATAACCACGAGGCGCTTGCAGGCGATTCACAATTCAGCACTCACCGGGCGGGGTATTCTAATCGGCACGCTGTTAGTACGTCGTGCGAGGATGAAGTAGACTAGTCGTCTCGGGTCGGCTTCGGGGATCTTGGCGACGTCGAGGATAGAAGCCGGAACGTCGAGTGGCCTTGGCGTTGTCCAGGGAGTCTGGGCAGCTTGCAGCAGCTGTCGTAGACGGGCTTCTATGACGGCGTTAACCGTGAGTGCAGGATCACGTGAGTGTTGCGGGCGTTCCGCGTGGGATCGGCGTAGCTTCCTCAATTGATAAGACCGACCGGCGTGTTTCGGCATGGACGTTAATACAAGCGTGAGGCTAATGCAACGTGCAAATAGTGGCAATGGTACGACTCTCTACTAGTGCGGCGCTTACGGGGCGAGCGTCCAACACACACTGGTAGAAAGGGCTATTTCTCTAGGAGAATATACGTTCGTGCCGAGCATACGGGGCGTGCTCCAAGGCGCACGGAAGCGTATTCACAAATTAAGAAAATTATCAAGTAAGCAATTGTCCAGCCGATACTAGACAGTAATCACCAAGCCGATGTTGAATTATGTTAACGTCGAAGTTATTTTAAGGAACTGGTAGTTGATAATAACTTTCACTGAATTTATGTATATGAAATAAAAGTAGTATATTCTTGAATTAAAGTTACACTTGTAGACTTATACTTTAAGAGACTTAAAATTGTTAAGTACGAGCTAAGATTCAGAGTCGAAATGGAAATAGTAACGCGTAGCACTATGCGGAGTGCTGGCGGTGGACGTCTAGTCCAGGAGACGGCGGAGGTAGAACTGATGTTCCGAGCCGCTGCTCGGAGCTCCTCTGGTACGTCGAGGAGTGGGGGTCGCTGCTTGCGCGCGCTCGGTGCGGCGGAGAGTGGGGCTGCCTACGTCAGAGGTACGGGGCGCAGGCGTAGGCGTCGAGACGGCGGCCGGGAAAGTGAAGCAGGTATACAAGGGTTGAAAGGGTCGTGAAGGGTAGGCGAGGGCAAGATAAGTTAAATTTTGTGTAATGGTAAGGGATCTTAAAAGGGTAGGCGAGAGGAAAAGTGCAAGTGGAGATCTATGTATCGATAAGGGATCTTAAAAGGGTAGGCGAGAGGAAAAGTGCAAGTGGAGATCTATGTATCGATAAGGGATCTTAAAAGGGTTAGCGAGAGGAAAAGTGGTTGTACGGAAGAACGGCGACAGGCTGGCGCGACGGGTTGGCGCCAGTACTATGTTTGACTTAAGGTGTATTATGCGCGGTGCTATGCATGCGAATCGGTATAGTTGTTATTACTTAATTGTCTACCGGCTAACCTATGCTAATCGGCTATTCGTATATAAAGTCTTACATGATAATTTACACGCTACGCAATACGTCGCGAGACGTAACACTTCAAATTCATGCGAAATGAACAATTTAGATTCAGATTCGTACGAAATACACGAATTAGCTTTGAATTCACGCGAAAAAAGCGATTTAACTTTCAATATCATGCGATATACACGATTTGGCTTCAAATTCGTGCGAAATAGCAATTTTAAAGAAACGAATTTGCTTCAAATTCATGCGAAATGAACAATTTAGCTTCAGATTCGTACGAAATACACGTATTAGCTTTGAATTCACGCGAAAAAAGCGATTCAACTTTCAATATCATGCGATATACACGATTTGGCTTCAAATTCGTGCGAAATAGCGATTTTAAACAAACGAATTTGCTTCAAATTCATGCGAAATGAACAATTTAGCTTCAGATTCGTACGAAATACACGAATTAGCTTTGAATTCACGCGAAAAAAGCGATTTAACTTACAATATCATGCGATATACACGATTTGGCTTCAAATTCGTGCGAAATAGCGATTTTAAAGAAACGAATTTGCTTCAAATTCATGCGAAATGAACAATTTAGCTTCAGATTCGTACGAAATACACGTATTAGCTTTGAATTCACGCGAAAAAAGCGATTTAACTTCAATATCATGCGATATACACGATTTGGCTTCAAATTCGTGCGAAATAGCGATTTTAAAGAAACGAATTTGCTTCAAATTCATGCGAAATGAACAATTTAGCTTCAGATTCGTACGAAATACACGTATTAGCTTTGAATTCACGCGAAAAAAGCGATTTAACTTCAATATCATGCGATATACACGATTTGGCTTCAAATTCGTGCGAAATAGCGATTTTAAAGAAACGAATTTGTTTCAAATTCATGCGAAATGAACAATTTAGCTTCAGATTCGTACAAAATACACGTATTAGCTTTGAATTCAAGCGAAAAAAGCGATTTAACTTCAATATCATGCGATATACACGATTTGGCTTCAAATTCGTGCGAAATAGCGATTTTAAAGAAACGAATTTGCTTCAAATTCATGCGAAATGAACAATTTAGCTTCAGATTCGTACGAAATACACGTATTAGCTTTGAATTCACGCGAAAAAAGCGATTTAACTTCAATATCATGCGATATACACGATTTGGCTTCAAATTCGTGCGAAATAGCGATTTTAAAGAAACGAATTTGCTTCAAATTCATGCGAAATGAATAATTTAGATTCAGATTCGTACGAAATACACGAATTAGATTTGAATTCACGCGAAAAAAGCGATTTAACTTTCAATATCATGCGATATACACGATTTGGCTTCAAATTCGTGCGAAATAGCGATTTTAAAGAAACGAATTTGCTTCAAATTCAAGCGAAATGAACAATTTAGCTTCAGATTCGTACGAAATACACGTATTAGCTTTGAATTCAGGCGAAAGAAGCGATTTAACTTCAATATCATGCGATATACACGATTTGGCTTCAAAGTCGTGCGAAATAGCGATTTTAAAGAAACGAATTTGCTTCAAATTCATGCGAAATGAACAATTTAACTTCAGATTCGTACAAAATACACGTATTAGCTTTGAATTCACGCGAAAAAAGCGATTTAACTTCAATATCATGCGATATACACGATTTGGCTTCAAATTCGTGCGAAATAGCGATTTTAAAGAAACGAATTTGCTTCACATTCATGCGAAATGAACAATTTAGCTTCAGATTCGTACAAAATACACGTATTAGCTTTGAATTCACGCGAAAAAAGCGATTTAACTTCAATATCATGCGATATACACGATTTGGCTTCAAATTCGTGCGAAATAGCGATTTTAAAGAAACGAATTTGCTTCAAATTCATGCGAAATGAACAATTTAGCTTCAGATTCGTACGAAATACACGTATTAGCTTTGAATTCATGCGAAAAAAGCGATTTAACTTCAATATGATGCGATATACACGATTTGGCTTCAAATTCATGCGAAATGAACAATTTAGCTTCAGATTCGTACGAAATACACATATTAGCTTTGAATTCACGCGAAAAAAGCGATTTAACTTCAATATCATGCGATATACACGATTTGGCTTCAAATTCGTGCGAAATAGCAATTTTAAAGAAACGAATTTGCTTCAAATTCATGCGAAATGAACAATTTAGCTTCAGATTCGTACGAAATACACGTATTAGCTTTGAATTCACGCGAAAAAAGCGATTTAACTTCAATATCATGCGATATACACGATTTGGCTTCAAATTCGTGCGAAATAGCGATTTTAAAGAAACGAGTTTGCTTCAAATTCATGCGAAATGAACAATTTAGCTTCAGATTCGTACGAAATTCACGTATTAGCTTTGAATTCACGCGAAAAAAGCGATTCAACTTTCAATATCATGCGATATACACGATTTGGCTTCAAATTCGTGCGAAATAGCGATTTTAAACAAACGAATTTGCTTCAAATTCATGCGAAATGAACAATTTAGCTTCAGATTCGTACGAAATACACGAATTAGCTTTGAATTCACGCGAAAAAAGCGATTTAACTTACAATATCATGCGATATACACGATTTGGCTTCAAATTCGTGCGAAATAGCGATTATAAAGAAACGAATTTGCTTCAAATTCATGCGAGATGAACAATTTAGCTTCAGATTCGTACGAAATACACGTATTAGCTTTGAATTCACGCGAAAAAAGCGATTTAACTTCAATATCATGCGATATACACGATTTGGCTTCAAATTCGTGCGAAATAGCGATTTTAAAGAAACGAATTTGCTTCAAATTCATGCGAAATGAACAATTTAGCTTCAGATTCGTACGAAATACACGAATTAGCTTTAAATTCACACGAAGAAAGCGATTTAACTTCAATATCATACGATATACACGATTTGGCTTCAAATTCGTGCGAAATAGCGATTTTAAAGAAACGAATTTGCTTCAAATTCATGCGAAATGAACAATTTAGCTTCAGATTCGTACGAAATACACGTATTAGCTTTGAATTCACGCGAAAAAAGCGATTTAACTTCAATATCATGCGATATACACGATTTGCTTCAAATTCGTGCGAAATAGCGATTTTAAAGAAACGAATTTGCTTCAAATTCATGCGAAATGAATAATTTAGATTCAGATTCGTACGAAATACACGAATTAGCTTTGAATTCACGCGAAAAAAGCGATTTAACTTTCAATATCATGCGATATACACGATTTGGCTTCAAATTCGTGCGAAATAGCAATTTTAAAGAAACGAATTTGCATCAAATTCATGCGAAATGAACAATTTAGCTTCAGATTCGTACGAAATACACATATTAGCTTTGAATTCACGCGAAAAAAGCGATTTAACTTCAATATCATGCGATATACACGATTTGGCATCAAATTCGTGCGAAATAGCAATTTTAAAGAAACGAATTTGCTTCAAATTCATGCGAAATGAACAATTTAGCTTCAGATTCGTACGAAATACACGTATTAGCTTTGAAATCACGCGAAAAAAGCGATTTAACTTCAATATCATGCGATATACACGATTTGGCTTCAAATTCGTGCGAAATAGCGATTTTAAAGAAACGAGTTTGCTTCAAATTCATGCGAAATGAACAATTTAGCTTCAGATTCGTACGAAATTCACGTATTAGCTTTGAATTCACGCGAAAAAAGCGATTCAACTTTCAATATCATGCGATATACACGATTTGGCTTCAAATTCGTGCGAAATAGCGATTTTAAACAAACGAATTTGCTTCAAATTCATGCGAAATGAACAATTTAGCTTCAGATTCGTACGAAATACACGAATTAGCTTTGAATTCACGCGAAAAAAGCGATTTAACTTCAATATCATGCGATATACACGATTTGGCTTCAAATTCGTGCGAAATAGCGATTTTAAAGAAACGAATTTGCTTCAAATTCATGCGAAATGAACAATTTAGCTTCAGATTCGTACGAAATACACGTATTAGCTTTGAATTCACGCGAAAATAGCGATTTAACTTCAATATCATGCGATATACACGATTTGGCTTCAAATTCGTGCGAAATAGCGATTTTAAAGAAACGAATTTGCTTCAAATTCATGCGAAATGAACAATTTAGCTTCAGATTCGTACGAAATACACGTATTAGCTTTGAATTCACGCGAAAAAAGGGGTTTAACTTCAATATCATGCGATATACACGATTTGGCTTCAAATTCGTGCGAAATAGCGATTTTAAACAAACGAATTTGCTTCAAATTCATGCGAAATGAACAATTTAGCTTCAGATTCGTACGAAATACACGAATTAGCTTTGAATTCACGCGAAAAAAGCGATTTAACTTACAATATCATGCGATATACACGATTTGGCTTCAAATTCGTGCGAAGTAGCGATTTTAAACAAACGAATTTGCTTCAAATTCATGCGAAATGAACAATTTAGCTTCAGATTCGTACGAAATACACGTATTAGCTTTGAATTCACGCGAAAAAAGCGATTTAACTTCAATATCATACGATATACACGATTTGGCTTCAAATTCGTGCGAAATAGCGATTTTAAAGAAACGAATTTGCTTCAAATTCATGCGAAATGAACAATTTAGCTTCAGATTCGTACGAAATACCCGTATTAGCTTTGAATTCACGCGAAAAAAGCGATTTAACTTCAATATCATGCGATATACACGATTTGGCTTCAAATTCGTGCGAAATAGCGATTTTAAAGAAACGAATTTGCTTCAAATTCATGCGAAATGAACAATTTAGATTCAGATTCGTACGAAATACACGAATTAGCTTTGAATTCACGCGAAAAAAGCGATTTAACTTTCAATATCATGCGATATACACGATTTGGCTTCAAATTCGTGCGAAATAGCGATTTTAAACAAACGAATTTGCTTCAAATTCATGCGAAATGAACAATTTAGCTTCAGATTCGTACGAAATACACGTATTAGCTTTGAATTCACGCGAAAAAAGCGATTTAACTTCAATATCATGCGATATACACGATTTGGCTTCAAATTCGTGCGAAATAGCGATTTTAAAGAAACGAATTTGCTTCAAATTCATGCGAAATGAACAATTTAGCTTCAGATTCGTACGAAATACACGTATTAGCTTTGAATTCACGCGAAAAAAGCTATTTAACTTCAATATCATGCGATATACACGATTTGGCTTCAAATTCGTGCGAAATAGCGATTTTAAAGAAACGAATTTGCTTCAAATTCATGCGAAATGAACAATTTAGCTTCAGATTCGTACGAAATACACGTATTAGCTTTGAATTCACGCGAAAAAATCGATTTAACTTCAATATCATGCGATATACACGATTTGGCTTCAAATTCGTGCGAAATAGCGATTTTAAAGAAACGAATTTGCTTCAAATTCATGCGAAATGAACAATTTAGCTTCAGATTCGTACGAAATACACGTATTAGCTTTGAATTCGCGCGAAAAAAGCGATTTAACTTTCAATATCATGCGATATACACGATTTGGCTTCAAATTCGTGCGAAATAGCGATTTTAAACAAACGAATTTGCTTCAAATTCATGCGAAATGAACAATTTAGCTTCAGATTCGTACGAAATACACGAATTAGCTTTGAATTCACGCGAAAAAAGCGACTTAACTTACAATATCATGCGATATACACGATTTGGCTTCAAATTCGTGCGAAATAGCGATTTTAAAGAAACGAATTTGCTTCAAATTCATGCGCAATGAACAATTTAGCTTCAGATTCGTACGAAATACACGTATTAGCTTTGAATTCACGCGAAAAAAGCGATTTAACTTCAATATCATGCGATATACACGATTTGGCTTCAAATTCGTGCGAAATAGCGATTTTAAAGAAACGAATTTGCTTCAAATCATGCGAAATGAACAATTTAGCTTCAGATTCGTACGAAATAACACGTATTAGCTTTGAATTCACGCGAAAAAAAGCGATTTAACTTCAATATCATGCGATATACACGATTTGGCTTCAAATTCGTGCGAAATAGCGATTTTAAAGAACGAATTTGCTTCAAATTCATGCGAAATGAACAATTTAGCTTCAGATTCGTACAAAATACACGTATTAGCTTTGAATTCACGCGAAAAAAGCGATTTAACTTCAATATCATGCGATATACACGATTTGGCTTCAAATTCGTACGAAATAGCGATTTTAAAGAAACGAATTTGCTTCAAATTCATGCGAAATGAACAATTTAGCTTCAGATTCGTACGAAATACACGAATTAGCTTTGAATTCACGCGAAAAAAGCGATTTAACTTACAATATCATGCGATATACACGATTTGGCTTCAAATTCGTGCGAAGTAGCGATTTTAAACAAACGAATTTGCTTCAAATTCATGCGAAATGAACAATTTAGCTTCAGATTCGTGCGAAATACACGTATTAGCTTTGAATTCACGCGAAAAAAGCGATTTAACTTCAATATCATACGATATACACGATTTGGCTTCAAATTCGTGCGAAATAGCGATTTTAAAGAAACGAATTTGCTTCAAATTCATGCGAAATGAACAATTTAGCTTCAGATTCGTACGAAATACCCGTATTAGCTTTGAATTCACGCGAAAAAAAGCGATTTAACTTCAATATCATGCGATATACACGATTGGCTTCAAATTCGTGCGAAATGTCGATTTTAAAGAAACGAATTTGCTTCAAATTCATGCGAAATGAACAATTTAGCTTCAGATTCGTACGAAATACACGAATTAGCTTTGAATTCACGTGAAAAAAGCGATTTAACTTCAATATCATGCGATATACACGATTTGGCTTCAAATTCGTGCGAAATAGCGATTTTAAAGAAACGAATTTGCTTCAAATTCATGCGAAATGAACAATTTAGCTTCAGATTCGAACGAAATACACGAATTAGCTTTGAATTCACGAGAAAAAAAGCGATTAACTTTCAATATCATGCGATATACATGATTTGGCTTCAAATTCGTGCGAAATAGCGATTTTAAAACAAACGAATTTGCTTCAAATTCATGCGAAATGAACAATTAGCTTCAGATTCGTACGAAATACACGAATTAGCTTTAAATTCACGCGAAACAAACGATTTAACTTCAATATCATGCGATATACACGATTTGGCTTCAAATTCGTGCGAAATAGCGATTTTAAAGAAACGAATTTGCTTCAAATTCATGCGAAATGAACAATTTAGTTTCAGATTCGTACGAAATACACGAATTAGCTGTGAATTCACGCGAAAAAAGCGATTTAACTTCAATATCATGCGATATACACGATTTGGCTTCAAATTCGTGCGAAATAGCGATTTTAAAACAAACGAATTTGCTTCAAATTCATGCGAAATGAACAATTTAGCTTCAGATTCGTACGAAATACACGTATTAGCTTTGAATTCAGGCGAAAGAAGCGATTTAACTTCAATATCATGCGATATACACGATTTGGCTTCAAATTCGTGCGAAATCGCGATTTTAAAGAAACGAATTTGCTTCAAATTCATGCGAAATGAACAATTTAGCTTCAGATTCGTACGAAATACACGTATTAGCTTTGAATTCACGCGAAAAAAGCTATTTAACTTCAATATCATGCGATATACACGATTTGGCTTCAAATTCGTGCGAAATAGCGATTTTAAAGAAACGAATTTGCTTCAAATTCATGCGAAATGAACAATTTAGCTTCAGATTCGTACGAAATACACGTATTAGCTTTGAATTCACGCGAAAAAAAGCGGTTTAACTTCAATATCATGCGATATACACGATTTGGCTTCAAATTCGTGCGAAATAGCGATTTTAAACAAACGAATTTGCTTCAAATTCATGCGAAATGAACAATTTAGCTTCAGATTCGTACGAAATACACGTATTAGCTTTGAATTCACGCGAAAAAAGCGATTTAACTTCAATATCATGCGATATACACGATTTGGCTTCAAATTCGTGCGGAAATAGCGATTTTAAAGAAACGAATTTGCTTCAAATTCATGCGAAATGACAATTTAGCTTCAGATTCGTACGAAATACACGTATTAGCTTTGAATTCGCGCGAAAAAAGCGATTTAACTTTCAATATCATGCGATATACACGATTTGGCTTCAAATTCGTGCGAAATAGCGATTTTAAACAAACGAATTGCTTCAAATTCATGCGAAATGAACAATTAGCTTCAGATTCGTACGAAATACACGAATTAGCTTTGAATTCACGCGAAAAAAGCGATTTAACTTCAATATCATGCGATATACACGATTTGGCTTCAAATTCGTGCGAAATAGCGATTTTAAACAAACGAATTTGCTTCAAATTCATGCGAAATGAACAATTTAGCTTCAGATTCGTACGAAATACACGTATTAGCTTTGAATTCACGCGAAAAAAAGCGATTTAACTTCAATATCATGCGATATACACGATTTGGCTTCAAATTCGTGCGAAATAGCGATTTAAAGAAACGAATTTGCTTCAAATTCATGCGAAATGAACAATTTAGCTTCAGATTCGTACGAAATACACGAATTAGCTTTGAATTCACGCGAAAAAAGCGATTTAACTTTCAATATCATGCGATATACACGATTTGCTTCAAATTTGTGCGAAATAGCGATTTTAAACAAACGAATTTGCTTCAAATCATGCGAAATGAAACAATTTAGCTTCAGATTCGTACGAAATACACGAATTAGCTTTAAATTCACGCGAAAACAAACGATTTAACTTCAATATACATGCGATATACACGATCTGGCTTCAAATTCGTGCGAAATAGCGATTTTAAAGGAACGAATTTGCTTCAAATTCATGCGAAATGAACAATTTAGCTCAGATTCGTACGAAATACACGTATTAGCTTTGAATTCACGCGAAAAAGGCGATTTAACTTCAATATCATGCGATATACACGATTTGGCTTCAAATTCGTGCGAAATAGCGATTTTAAAGAACGAATTTGCTTCAAATTCATGCGAAATGAACAATTTAGCTTCAGATTCGTTCGAAATACACGAATTAGCTTTAAATTCACGCGAAACAAACGATTTAACTTCAATATCATGCGATATACACGATCTGGCTTCAAATTCGTGCGAAATAGCGATTTTAAAGAAACGAATTTGCTTCAAATTCATGCGAAAATGAACAATTTAGCTTCAGATTCGTACGAAATACACGTATTAGCTTTTGAATTCACGCGAAAAAAAGCGATTTAACTTCAATATCATGCGATATACACGATTTGGCTTTCAAATCGTGCGAAATAGCGATTTTAAAGAAACGAATTTGCTTCAAATTCATGCGAAATGAACAATTTAGATTCAGATTCGTAACGAAATACACGATTTAGCTTTGAATTCCACGCGAAAAAAGCGATTTAACTTCAATATCATGCGATATACACGATTTGGCTTCAAATTCGTGCGAAATAGCGATTTTAAAGAAACGAATTTGCTTCAAATTCATGCGAAATGAACAATTTAGATTCAGATTCGTACGAAATACACGAATTAGCTTTGAATTCACGCGAAAAAAAGCGATTTAACTTTCAATATCATGCGATATACACGATTTGGCTTCAAATTCGTGCGAATAGCGATTTTAAACAAACGAATTTGCTTCAAATTCATGCGAAATGAACAATTTAGCTTCAGATTCGTTCGAAATACACGTATTAGCTTTGAATTCACGCGAAAAAAGCGATTTAACTTCAATATCATACGATATACACGATTTGGCTTCAAATTCGTGCGAAATAGCGATTTTAAAGAAACAAATTTGCTTCAAATTCATGCGAAATGAACAATTTAGCTTCAGATTCGTACAAAATACACGTATTAGCTTTGAATTCACGCGAAAAAAGCGATTAACTTCAATATCATGCGATATACACGATTTTGGCTTCAAATTCGTGCGAAATAGCGATTTTAAAGGAACGAATTTGCTTCAAATTCATGCGAAATGAACAATTTAGCTTCAGATTCGTACGAAATACACGAATTAGCTTTGAATTCACACGAAAAAAGCGATTTAACTTTCAATATCATGCGATATACACGATTTGGCTTCAAATTCGTGCGAAATAGCGATTTTAAACAAACGAATTTGCTTCAAATTCATGCGAAATGAACAATTTAGCTTCAGATTCGTACGAAATACACGTATTAGCTTTGAATTCAGGCGAAAGAAGCGATTTAACTTCAATATCATGCGATATACACGATTTGGCTTCCAAATTCGTGCGAAATAGCGATTTTAAAGAAACGAATTGCTTCAAATTCATGCGAAATGAGCAGTTTAGATTCAGATTCGTACGAAAATACACGTATTAGCTTTGAATTCACGCGAAAAAAAGCGATTTAACTTCAATATCATGCGATATACACGATTTGGCTTCAAATTCGTGCGAAATAGCGATTTTAAAGAAACGAATTTGCTTCAAATTCATGCGAAATGAACAATTTAGCTTCAGATTCGTACGAAATACACGAATTAGCTTTGAATTCACGCGAAAAAAGCGATTTAACTTTCAATATCATGCGATATACACGATTTGGCTTCAAATTCGTGCGATATAGCGATTTTAAAGAAACGAATTTGCTTCAAATCCATGCGAAATGAACAATTTAGCTTCAGATTCGTACGAAATACACGAATTAGCTTTGAATTCACGCGAAAAAAGCGATTTAACTTACAATATCATGCGATATACACGATTTGGCTTCAAATTCGTGCGAAATAGCGATTTTAAACAAACGAATTTGCTTCAAAATTCATGCGAAATGAACAATTTAGCTTCAGATTCGTACGAAATACACGTATTAGCTTTTAATTCACGCGAAAAAAGCGATTTAACTTCAATATCATGCGATATACATGATTTGGCTTCAAATTCGTTCGAAATAGCGATTTAAAGAAACGAATTTGCTTCAAATTCATGCGAAATGAACAATTTAGCTTCAGATTCGTACGAAATACACGAAATAGCTTTGAATTCACGCGAAAAAAGCGATTTAACTTCAATATCATGCGATATACACGATTTGGCTTCAAATTCGTGCGAAATAGCGATTTTAAAGAAACGAATTTGCTTCAAATTCATGCGAAATGAACAATTTAGCTTCAGATTCGTACGAAATACACGAATTAGCTTTGAATTCACGCGAAAAAAGCGATTTAACTTTCAATATCATGCGATATACACGATTTGGCTTCAAATTCGTGCGAAATAGCGATTTTAAAGAAACGAATTTGCTTCAAAATTCATGCGAAATGAACAATTTAGATTCAGATTCGTACGAAATACACGATTTAGCTTTGAATTCACGCGAAAAAAGCGATTTAACTTCAATATCATGCGATATACACGATTTGGCTTCAAATTCGTGCGAAAATAGCGATTTTAAAGAAACGAATTTGCTTCAAATTCATGCGAAATGAACAATTTAGATTCAGATTCGTACGAAATACACGAATTAGCTTTGAATTCACGCGAAAAAAGCGATTTAACTTTCAATATCATGCGATATACACGATTTGGCTTCAAATTCGTGCGAAATAGCGATTTTAAACAAACGAATTTGCTTCAAATTCATGCGAAATGAACAATTTAGCTTCAGATTCGTTCGAAATACACGTATTAGCTTTGAATTCACGCGAAAAAAGCGATTTAACTTCAATATCATACGATATACACGATTTGGCTTCAAATTCGTGCGAAATAGCGATTTTAAAGAAACAAATTTGCTTCAAATTCATGCGAAATGAACAATTTAGCTTCAGATTCGTACAAAATACACGTATTAGCTTTGAATTCACGCGAAAAAAGCGATTTAACTTCAATATCATGCGATATACACGATTTGGCTTCAAATTCGTGCGAAATAGCGATTTTAAAGGAACGAATTTGCTTCAAATTCATGCGAAATGAACAATTTAGCTTCAGATTCGTACGAAATACACGAATTAGCTTTGAATTCACACGAAAAAAGCGATTTAACTTTCAATATCATGCGATATACACGATTTGGCTTCAAATTCGTGCGAAATAGCGATTTTAAACAAACGAATTTGCTTCAAATTCATGCGAAATGAACAATTTAGCTTCAGATTCGTACGAAATACACGTATTAGCTTTGAATTCAGGCGAAAGAAGCGATTTAACTTCAATATCATGCGATATACACGATTTGGCTTCAAATTCGTGCGAAATAGCGATTTTAAAGAAACGAATTTGCTTCAAATTCATGCGAAATGAGCAGTTTAGATTCAGATTCGTACGAAATACACGTATTAGCTTTGAATTCACGCGAAAAAAGCGATTTAACTTCAATATCATGCGATATACACGATTTGGCTTCAAATTCGTGCGAAATAGCGATTTTAAAGAAACGAATTTGCTTCAAATTCATGCGAAATGAACAATTTAGCTTCAGATTCGTACGAAATACACGAATTAGCTTTGAATTCACGCGAAAAAAGCGATTTAACTTTCAATATCATGCGATATACACGATTTGGCTTCAAATTCGTGCGATATAGCGATTTTAAAGAAACGAATTTGCTTCAAATCCATGCGAAATGAACAATTTAGCTTCAGATTCGTACGAAATACACGAATTAGCTTTGAATTCACGCGAAAAAAGCGATTTAACTTACAATATCATGCGATATACACGATTTGGCTTCAAATTCGTGCGAAATAGCGATTTTAAACAAACGAATTTGCTTCAAATTCATGCGAAATGAACAATTTAGCTTCAGATTCGTACGAAATACACGTATTAGCTTTTAATTCACGCGAAAAAAGCGATTTAACTTCAATATCATGCGATATACATGATTTGGCTTCAAATTCGTTCGAAATAGCGATTTTAAAGAAACGAATTTGCTTCAAATTCATGCGAAATGAACAATTTAGCTTCAGATTCGTACGAAATACACGAAATAGCTTTGAATTCACGCGAAAAAAGCGATTTAACTTCAATATCATGCGATATACACGTTTTGGCTTCAAATTCGTGCGAAATAGCGATTTTAAAGAAACGAATTTGCTTCAAATTCATGCGAAATGAACAATTTAGCTTCAGATTCGTACGAAATACACGAATTAGCTTTGAATTCACGCGAAAAAAGCGATTTAACTTCAATATCATACGATATACACGATTTGGCTTCAAATTCGTGCGAAATAGCGATTTTAAAGAAACAAATTTGCTTCAAATTCATGCGAAATGAACAATTTAGCTTCAGATTCGTACAAAATACACGTATTAGCTTTGAATTCACGCGAAAAAAGCGATTTAACTTCAATATCATGCGATATACACGATTTGGCTTCAAATTCGTGCGAAATAGCGATTTTAAAGAAACGAATTTGCTTCAAATTCATGCGAAATGAACAATTTAGCTTCAGATTCGTACGAAATACACGAATTAGCTTTGAATTCACGCGAAAAAAGCGATTTAACTTTCAATATCATGCGATATACACGATTTGGCTTCAAATTCGTGCGAAATAGCGATTTTAAACAAACGAATTTGCTTCAAATTCATGCGAAATGAACAATTTAGCTTCAGATTCGTTCGAAATACACGTATTAGCTTTGAATTCACGCGAAAAAAGCGATTTAACTTCAATATCATGCGATATACACGATTTGGCTTCAAATTCGAGCGAAATAGCGATTTTAAAGAAACGAATTTGCTTCAAATTCATGCGAAATGAACAATTTAGCTTCAGATTCGTACAAAATACACGTATTAGCTTTGAATTCACGCGAAAAAAGCGATTTAACTTCAATATCATGCGATATACACGATTTGGCTTCAAATTCGTGCGAAATAGCGATTTTAAAGAAACGAATTTGCTTCAAATTCATGCGAAATGAACAATTTAGCTTCAGATTCGTACGAAATACACGAATTAGCTTTGAATTCACGCGAAAAAAGCGATTTAACTTTCAATATCATGCGATATACACGATTTGGCTTCAAATTCGTGCGATATAGCGATTTTAAAGAAACGAATTTGCTTCAAATCCATGCGAAATGAACAATTTAGCTTCAGATTCGTACGAAATACACGAATTAGCTTTGAATTCACGCGAAAAAAGCGATTTAACTTACAATATCATGCGATATACACGATTTGGCTTCAAATTCGTGCGAAATAGCGATTTTAAACAAACGAATTTGCTTCAAATTCATGCGAAATGAACAATTTAGCTTCAGATTCGTACGAAATACACGTATTAGCTTTTAATTCACACGAAAAAAGCGATTTAACTTCAATATCATACGATATACACGATTTGGCTTCAAATTCGTGCGAAATAGCGATTTTAAAGAAACAAATTTGCTTCAAATTCATGCGAAATGAACAATTTAGCTTCAGATTCGTACAAAATACACGTATTAGCTTTGAATTCACGCGAAAAAAGCGATTTAACTTCAATATCATGCGATATACACGATTTGGCTTCAAATTCGTGCGAAATAGCGATTTTAAACAAACGAATTTGCTTCAAATTCATGCGAAATGAACAATTTAGCTTCAGATTCGTTCGAAATACACGTATTAGCTTTGAATTCACGCGAAAAAAGCGATTTAACTTCAATATCATGCGATATACACGATTTGGCTTCAAATTCGAGCGAAATAGCGATTTTAAAGAAACGAATTTGCTTCAAATTCATGCGAAATGAACAATTTAGCTTCAGATTCGTACAAAATACACGTATTAGCTTTGAATTCACGCGAAAAAAGCGATTTAACTTCAATATCATGCGATATACACGATTTGGCTTCAAATTCGTGCGAAATAGCGATTTTAAACAAAAGAATTTGCTTCAAATCCATGCGAAATGAACAATTTAGCTTCAGATTCGTACGAAATACACGAATTAGCTTTGAATTCACGCGAAAAAAGCGATTTAACTTTCAATATCATGCGATATACACGATTTGGCTTCAAATTCGTGCGATATAGCGATTTTAAAGAAACGAATTTGTTTCAAATTCATGCGAAATGAACAATTTAGCTTCAGATTCGTACGAAATACACGAATTAGCTTTGAATTCACGCGAAAAAAGCGATTTAACTTACAATATCATGCGATATACACGATTTGGCTTCAAATTCGTGCGAAATAGCGATTTTAAACAAACGAATTTGCTTGAAATTCATGCGAAATGAACAATTTAGCTTCAGATTCGTACGAAATACACGTATTAGCTTTGAATTCACGCGAAAAAAGCGATTTAACTTCAATATCATACGATATACATGATTTGGCTTCAAATTCGTGCGAAATAGCGTTTTTAAAGTAACGAATTTGCTTCAAATTCATGCGAAATGAACAATTTAGCTTCAGATTCGAACGAAATACACGAATTAGCTTTGAATTCACGTGAAAAAAGCGATTTAACTTCAATATCATGCGATATACACGATTTGGCTTCAAATTCGTGCGAAATAGCGATTTTAAAGAAACGAATTTGCTTCAAATCCATGCGAAATGAACAATTTAGCTTCAGATTCGTACGAAATACACGAATTAGCTTTGAATTCACGCGAAAAAAGCGATTTAACTTACAATATCATGCGATATACACGATTTGGCTTCAAATTCGTGCGAAATAGCGATTCTAAACAAACGAATTTGCTTCAAATTCATGCGAAATGAACAATTTAGCTTCAGATTCGTACGAAATACACGTATTAGCTTTTAATTCACGCGAAAAAAGCGATTTAACTTCAATATCATGCGATATACATGATTTGGCTTCAAACTCGTTCGAAATAGCGATTTTAAAGAAACGAATTTGCTTCAAATTCATGCGAAATGAACAATTTAGCTTCAGATTCGTACGAAATACACGAAATAGCTTTGAATTCACGCGAAAAAAGCGATTTAACTTCAATATCATGCGATATACACGTTTTGGCTTCAAATTCGTGCGAAATAGCGATTTTAAAGAAACGAATTTGCTTCAAATTCATGCGAAATGAACAATTTAGCTTCAGATTCGTACGAAATACACGAATTAGCTTTGAATTCACGCGAAAAAAGCGATTTAACTTTCAATATCATGCGATATACACGATTTGGCTTCAAATTCATGCGAAATAGCGATTTTAAAGAAACGCATTTGCTTCAAATTCATGCGAAATGAACAATTTAGCTTCAGATTCGTACGCAATACACGTATTAGCTTTGAATTCACGCGAAAAAAGCGATTTAACTTTCAATATCATGCGATATACACGATTTGGCTTCAAATTTGTGCGAAATAGCGATTTTAAAGAAACGAATTTGCTTCAAATTCATGCGAAATGAACAATTTAGCTTCAGATTCGTACAAAATACACGAATTAGCTTTAAATTCACGCGAAACAAACGATTTAACTTCAATATCATGCGATATACACGATTTGGCTTCAAATTCGTGCGAAATGGCGATTTTAAAGAAACGAATTTGCTTCAAATTCATGCGAAATGAACAATTTAGCTTCAGATTCGTACGAAGTACACGTATTAGCTTTGAATTCACGCGAAAAAAGCGATTTAACTTCAATATCATGCGATATACACGATTTGGCTTCAAATTCGTGCGAAATAGCGATTTTAAACAAACGAATTTGCTTCAAATTCATGCGAAATGAACAATTTAGCTTCAGATTCGTACAAAATACACGAATTAGCTTTAAATTCACGCGAAACAAACGATTTAACTTCAATATCATGCGATATACACGATTTGGCTTCAAATTCGTGCGAAATGTCGATTTTAAAGAAACGAATTTGCTTCAAATTCATGCGAAATGAACAATTTAGCTTCAGATTCGTACGAAATACACGAATTAGCTTTGAATTCACGTGAAAAAAGCGATTTAACTTCAATATCATGCGATATACACGATTTGGCTTCAAATTCGTGCGAAATAGCGATTTTAAAGAAACGAATTTGCTTCAAATTCATGCGAAATGAACAATTTAGCTTCAGATTCGTACGAAATACACGTATTAGCTTTGAATTCACGCGAAAAAAGCGATTTAACTTCAATATCATGCGATATACACGATTTGGCTTCAAATTCGTGCGAAATAGCGATTTTAAAGAAACGAATTTGCTTCAAATTCATGCGAAATGAACAATTTAGCTTCAGATTCGTACGAAATACACGTATTAGCTTTGAATTCACGCGAAAAAAGCGATTTAACTTCAATATCATGCGATATACACGATTTGGCTTCAAATTCGTGCGAAATAGCGATTTTAAAGAAACGAATTTGCTTCAAATTCATGCGAAATGAACAATTTAGCTTCAGATTCGTACGAAATACACGATTTAGCTTTGAATTCACGCGAAAAAAGCGATTTAACTTCAATATCATGCGATATACACGATTTGGCTTCAAATTCGTGCGAAATAGCGATTTTAAACAAACGAATTTGTTTCAGATTCATGCGAAATGAACAATTTAGCTTCAGATTCGTACGAAATACACGTATTAGCTTTGAATTCACGCGAAAAAAGCGATTTAACTTCAATATCATGCGATATACACGATTTGGCTTCAAATTCGTGCGAAATAGCGATTTTAAACAAACGAATTTGCTTCAAATTCATGCGAAATGAACAATTTAGCTTCAGATTCGTACGAAATACACGAATTAGCTTTGAATTCACGCGAAAAAAGCGATTTAACTTTCTATATCATGCGATATACACGATTTGGCTTCAAATTCGTGCGAAATAGCGATTTTAAACAAACGAATTTGCTTCAAATTCATGCGAAATGAACAATTTAGCTTCAGATTCGTACGAAATACACGTATTAGCTTTGAATTCACGCGAAAAAAGCGATTTAACTTCAATATCATGCGATATACACGATTTGGCTTCAAATTCGTGCGAAATAGCGATTTTAAAGAAACGAATTTGCTTCAAATTCATGCGAAATGAACAATTTAGCTTCAGATTCGAACGAAATACACGAATTAGCTTTGAATTCACGCGAAAAAAAGCGATTTAACTTTCAATATCATGCGATATACATGATTTGGCTTCAAATTCGTGCGAAATAGCGATTTTAAACAAACGAATTTGCTTCAAATTCATGCGAAATGAACAATTTAGCTTCAGATTCGTACGAAATACACGAATTAGCTTTAAATTCAAGCGAAACAAACGATTTAACTTCAATATCATGCGATATACACGATTTGGCTTCAAATTCGTGCGAAATAGCGATTTTAAACAAACGAATTTGCTTCAAATTCATGCGAAATGAACAATTTAGCTTCAGATTCGTACGAAATACACGAATTAGCTTTGAATTCACGCGAAAAAAGCGATTTAACTTTCTATATCATGCGATATACACGATTTGGCTTCAAATTCGTGCGAAATAGCGATTTTAAACAAACGAATTTGCTTCAAATTCATGCGAAATGAACAATTTAGCTTCAGATTCGTACGAAATACACGTATTAGCTTTGAATTCACGCGAAAAAAGCGATTTAACTTCAATATCATGCGATATACACGATTTGGCTTCAAATTCGTGCGAAATAGCGATTTTAAAGAAACGAATTTGCTTCAAATTCATGCGAAATGAACAATTTAGCTTCAGATTCGAAAGAAATACACGAATTAGCTTTGAATTCACGCGAAAAAAAGCGATTTAACTTTCAATATCATGCGATATACATGATTTGGCTTCAAATTCGTGCGAAATAGCGATTTTAAACAAACGAATTTGCTTCAAATTCATGCGAAATGAACAATTTAGCTTCAGATTCGTACGAAATACACGAATTAGCTTTAAATTCAAGCGAAACAAACGATTTAACTTCAATATCATGCGATATACACGATTTGGCTTCAAATTCGTGCGAAATAGCCATTTTAAAGAAACGAATTTGCTTCAAATTCATGCGAAATGAACAATTTAGTTTCAGATTCGTACGAAATACACGAATTAGCTTTGAATTCACGTGAAAAAAGCGATTTAACTTCAATATCATGCGACATACACGATCTGGCTTCAAATTCGTGCGAAATAGCGATTTTAAACAAACGAATTTGCTTCAAATTCATGCGAAATGAACAAGTTAGCTTCAGATTCGTACGAAATACACGAATTAGCTTTAAATTCACGCGAAACAAACGATTTAACTTCAATATCATGCGATATACACGATTTGGCTTCAAATTCGTGCGAAATAGCGATTTTAAAGAAACAAATTTGCTTCAAATTCATGCGAAATGAACAATTTAGCTTCAGATTCGTACAAAATACACGTATTAGCTTTGAATTCACGCGAAAAAAGCGATTTAACTTCAATATCATGCGATATACACGATTTGGCTTCAAATTCGTGCGAAATAGCGATTTTAAACAAACGAATTTGCTTCAAATTCATGCGAAATGAACAATTTAGCTTCAGATTCGTACGAAATACACGAATTAGCTTTGAATTCACGCGAAAAAAGCGATTTAACTTTCTATATCATGCGATATACACGATTTGGCTTCAAATTCGTGCGAAATAGCGATTTTAAACAAACGAATTTGCTTCAAATTCATGCGAAATGAACAATTTAGCTTCAGATTCGTACGAAATACACGTATTAGCTTTGAATTCACGCGAAAAAAGCGATTTAACTTCAATATCATGCGATATACACGATTTGGCTTCAAATTCGTGCGAAATAGCGATTTTAAAGAAACGAATTTGCTTCAAATTCATGCGAAATGAACAATTTAGCTTCAGATTCGAACGAAATACACGAATTAGCTTTGAATTCACGCGAAAAAAAGCGATTTAACTTTCAATATCATGCGATATACATGATTTGGCTTCAAATTCGTGCGAAATAGCGATTTTAAACAAACGAATTTGCTTCAAATTCATGCGAAATGAACAATTTAGCTTCAGATTCGTACGAAATACACGAATTAGCTTTAAATTCAAGCGAAACAAACGATTTAACTTCAATATCATGCGATATACACGATTTGGCTTCAAATTCGTGCGAAATAGCGATTTTAAACAAACGAATTTGCTTCAAATTCATGCGAAATGAACAATTTAGCTTCAGATTCGTACGAAATACACGAATTAGCTTTGAATTCACGCGAAAAAAGCGATTTAACTTTCTATATCATGCGATATACACGATTTGGCTTCAAATTCGTGCGAAATAGCGATTTTAAACAAACGAATTTGCTTCAAATTCATGCGAAATGAACAATTTAGCTTCAGATTCGTACGAAATACACGTATTAGCTTTGAATTCACGCGAAAAAAGCGATTTAACTTCAATATCATGCGATATACACGATTTGGCTTCAAATTCGTGCGAAATAGCGATTTTAAAGAAACGAATTTGCTTCAAATTCATGCGAAATGAACAATTTAGCTTCAGATTCGAACGAAATACACGAATTAGCTTTGAATTCACGCGAAAAAAAGCGATTTAACTTTCAATATCATGCGATATACATGATTTGGCTTCAAATTCGTGCGAAATAGCGATTTTAAACAAACGAATTTGCTTCAAATTCATGCGAAATGAACAATTTAGCTTCAGATTCGTACGAAATACACGAATTAGCTTTAAATTCAAGCGAAACAAACGATTTAACTTCAATATCATGCGATATACACGATTTGGCTTCAAATTCGTGCGAAATAGCCATTTTAAAGAAACGAATTTGCTTCAAATTCATGCGAAATGAACAATTTAGTTTCAGATTCGTACGAAATACACGAATTAGCTTTGAATTCACGTGAAAAAAGCGATTTAACTTCAATATCATGCGACATACACGATCTGGCTTCAAATTCGTGCGAAATAGCGATTTTAAACAAACGAATTTGCTTCAAATTCATGCGAAATGAACAAGTTAGCTTCAGATTCGTACGAAATACACGAATTAGCTTTAAATTCACGCGAAACAAACGATTTAACTTCAATATCATGCGATATACACGATTTGGCTTCAAATTCGTGCGAAATAGCGATTTTAAAGAAACAAATTTGCTTCAAATTCATGCGAAATGAACAATTTAGCTTCAGATTCGTACAAAATACACGTATTAGCTTTGAATTCACGCGAAAAAAGCGATTTAACTTCAATATCATGCGATATACACGATTTGGCTTCAAATTCGTGCGAAATAGCGATTTTAAACAAACGAATTTGCTTCAAATTCATGCGAAATGAACAATTTAGCTTCAGATTCGTACGAAATACACGTAGTAGCTTTGAATTCACGCGAAAAAAGCGATTTAACTTCAATATCATGCGATATACACGATTTGGCTTCAAATTCGTGCGAAATGACGATTTTAAAGAAACGAATTTGCTTCAAATTCATGCGAAATGAACAATTTAGCTTCAGATTCGAACGAAATACACGAATTAGCTTTGAATTCACGAGAAAAAAAGCGATTTAACTTTCAATATCATGCGATATACATGATTTGGCTTCAAATTCGTGCGAAATAGCGATTTTAAACAAACGAATTTGCTTCAAATTCATGCGAAATGAACAATTTAGCTTCAGATTCGTACGAAATACACGAATTAGCTTTAAATTCACGCGAAACAAACGATTTAACTTCAATATCATGCGATATACACGATTTGGCTTCAAATTCGTGCGAAATAGCGATTTTAAAGAAACGAATTTGCTTCAAATTCATGCGAAATGAACAATTTAGTTTCAGATTCGTACGAAATACACGAATTAGCTGTGAATTCACGTGAAAAAAGCGATTTAACTTCAATATCATGCGATATACACGATTTGGCTTCAAATTCGTGCGAAATAGCGATTTTAAAGAAACGAATTTGCTTCAAATTCATGCGAAATGAACAATTTAGCTTCAGATTCGTACGAAATACACGTATTAGCTTTGAATTCACGCGAAAAAAGCGATTTAACTTCAATATCATGCGATATACACGATTTGGCTTCAAATTCGTGCGAAATAGCGATTTTAAACAAACGAATTTGCTTCAAATTCATGCGAAATGAACAATTTAGCTTCAGATTCGTACAAAATACACGAATTAGCTTTAAATTCACGCGAAACAAACGATTTAACTTCAATATCATGCGATATACACGATTTGGCTTCAAATTCGTGCGAAATGGCGATTTTAAAGAAACGAATTTGCTTCAAATTCATGCGAAATGAACAATTTAGCTTCAGATTCGTACGAAATACACGTATTAGCTTTGAATTCACGCGAAAAAAGCGATTTAACTTCAATATCATGCGATATACACGATTTGGCTTCAAATTCGTGCGAAATAGCGATTTTAAACAAACGAATTTGCTTCAAATTCATGCGAAATGAACAATTTAGCTTCAGATTCGTACAAAATACACGAATTAGCTTTAAATTCACGCGAAACAAACGATTTAACTTCAATATCATGCGATATACACGATTTGGCTTCAAATTCGTGCGAAATGTCGATTTTAAAGAAACGAATTTGCTTCAAATTCATGCGAAATGAACAATTTAGCTTCAGATTCGTACGAAATACACGAATTAGCTTTGAATTCACGTGAAAAAAGCGATTTAACTTCAATATCATGCGATATACACGATTTGGCTTCAAATTCGTGCGAAATAGCGATTTTAAAGAAACGAATTTGCTTCAAATTCATGCGAAATGAACAATTTAGCTTCAGATTCGTACGAAATACACGTATTAGCTTTGAATTCACGCGAAAAAAGCGATTTAACTTCAATATCATGCGATATACACGATTTGGCTTCAAATTTGTTACGTCCCGGGGATCGAAATTCGCGTTGACTAGTGAACGCGTCGAATTCCACGGAGTTTAAACGTAAATTGCAATCTTTTCGTTCACGCGGCGCGGGGCGTCCGCGTCTAACTGGGATAACCACGAGGCGCTTGCAGGCGATTCACAATTCAGCACTCACCGGGCGGGGTATTCTAATCGGCACGCTGTTAGTACGTCGTGCGAGGATGAAGTAGACCAGTCGTCTCGGGTCGGCTTCGGGGATCTTGGCGACGTCGAGGATAGAAGCCGGAACGTCGAGTGACCTTGGCGTTGTCCAGGGAGTTTGGGCAGCTTGCAGCAGCTGTCGTAGACGGGCTTCTATGACGGCGTTAACCGTGAGTGCAGGATCACGTGAGTGTTGCGGGCGTTCCGCGTGAGATCTGCGCAGCTTCCTTAGTTGATAGGATCGACCGGCGTGTTTCGGCATGGACGTTAAATACAAGCGTGAGGCTAATGCAACGTGCAAATAGTGGCAATGGTACGACTCTCTACTAGTGCGGCGCTTACGGGGCGAGCGTCCAACACACACTGGTAGAAAGGGCTATTTCTCTAGGAGAATATACGTTCGTGCCGAGCATACGGGGCGTGCTCCAAGGCGCACGAAAGCGTATTCACAAATTAAGAAAATTATCAAGTAAGCAATTGTCCAGCCGATACTAGACAGTAATCACCAAGCCGATGTTGAATTATGTTAATGTCGAAGTTAGTTTAAGGAACTGGTAGTTGGTAATAACTTTCACTGAATTTATGTATATGAAATAAAAGTAGTATATTCTTGAATTAAAGTTACACTTGTAGACTTATACTTTAAGAGACTTAAAATTGTTAAGTACGAGCTAAGATTCAGAGTCGAAATGGAAATAGTAACGCGTAGCACTATGCGGAGTGCTGGCGGTGGACGTCTAGTCCAGGAGACGGCGGAGGTAGAACTGATGTTCCGAGCCGCTGCTCGGAGCTCCTCTGGTACGTCGAGGAGTGGGGGTCGCTGCTTGCGCGCGCTCGGTGCGGCGGAGAGTGGGGCTGCCTACGTCAGAGGTACGGGGCGCCGGCGTAGGCGTCGAGACGGCGGCCGGGAAAGTGAAGCAGGTATACAAGGGTTGAAAGGGTCGTGAAGGGTAGGCGAGGGCAAGATAAGTGAAATTTTGTGTAATGGTAAGGGATCTTAAAAGGGTAGGCGAGAGGAAAAGTGCAAGTGGAGATCTATGTATCGATAAGGGATCTTAAAAGGGTAGGCGAGAGGAAAAGTGCAAGTGGAGATCTATGTATCGATAAGGGATCTTAAAAGGGTTAGCGAGAGGAAAAGTGGTTGTACGGAAGAACGGCGACAGGCTGGCGCGACGGGTTGGCGCCAGTACTATGTTTGACTTAAGGTGTATTATGCGCGGTGCTATGCATGCGAATCGGTATAGTTGTTATTACTTAATTGTCTAACGGCTAACCTATGCTTATCGGCTATTCGTATATAAGGTCTTACATGATAATTTACACGCTACGCAATACGTCGCGAGACGTAACACCTCCCCCCCTCGGAAAGAAAAATGATGTAGTCATTTTTCGTCTTCGTCGTCCGAGAAGAGGTTTGGCTTCTTGGATCGTTTATATGTGACATATTTGCTAGTGGGTTTGACGTGTACTTCGAAAGAGTCTTTACTATTGGTGAGGGGTTCACTTAGGGTGGGCTTGTCTATGTCGATGCATTCTAAGGGGCTCACTTGGGTGTTCACTTCACTTAGTTCACTATGATTGTTTTTGCCTTTTAAGTAGAGGCAGAAGTGTGTGAGCGTGCTCCAAGTTGCAGCGAGGAGTTGTAGACTGCAGCCGTATGCGGCGTGGAGCGCGATGCCGTTCAAGACGGTGTTGATTGCCGCCTTGATGCAACGAATTACCAGGTAGATGCCCATTAGTCCCGCCATGACGGAACCGAACTCCATGAACCCATTCCATATCTTTTTCCCTGTCGATTCGGCGATCCGTTCCAGCGTCGTTTCGTCTAGGAGATTGTATAGTTTTACTGAATCGGCCGCGAAGGCGCGGCCGGAGGCTCCTTGTGCCAGGGCGTTGATGACCGCTGCTTTCTCCGCCGGAAACATTATGTGGTCGTTTAGTTTCTGTATATCTTCTTGCGTGTAGATTCCGCCGTTTGCTAAGTTAGCGGGGTTGGTGTATCTCCAAGCGGCTTCGGTTAGTGGTTGGAGTGGCGGTGGTGGTATGCTTTCCACCGGTCGTGGCGTCATTCGGAACCACGTCCCGTGGATTTTGAATGCCGGCGAGATCAATTCGTTGCACTCTCTCTTGGTTCCCGTTTTTACTAGGATTCTCGTCCTCGGGGTTAGGAAAAAGGATTGATTTTGATGTTGTACCGGCAATTCGTCGAAGCAATCCGTAGTTTTCCGGAGTGAGCATTGTACCGGGATGCATTTTATCACGTGAATAGCCTCGCCTGACTGGATAGCCATGAATCCTGGTTCTTTCACCAGGGTAGTGGCGACCTCTGCCGGCGCTATGTGAATCAGCGAGATTACGTTTCTTAGGACTTGTTGTTCCAAGCGGCATTTCTGTCTCGTGATGTCGCGGTAGAGCGACAAAATTTGTGACCTTATGTGCTTCTCCATATATACGAATTTGGTATTTACGTACGTGAAGATGTCTAGGTTGTTAACGTTTTTCTTCTGTGCTGCCTTAAATCTGCCGTCTTTTCGGGTGTCCACGATAAGGAGTTTGGGGTGCTCCGTTTTCGTGAGTGTGTAGCCGCAGATCTGGGCGTGGCCGGTGCTGGTGAGTGCGAAGGCTGTGTCACCCGAAGTGACGGTGTAAACCGCCATGTTGGAGGATTTGGTTCCAACCTTCGTGGCCTTGCCTTCGTATAATACGTTGTATTGTTTTAGGTGGCAGCTGTCGTCTGGGAGGCTGTTCCAGTATGAGAACCCGTCCTCTGGGTCCATGCAATATTCCCTGTTGAGAGGGCAATGGTGTCCCGAGGGTAGGAAGACTTCTCCCGAGGAGAGTTTTACTGCCGAGTTGAAACTTTTGAGTGTTATTCTTACTACTGCTTGTACCACGACTCCTGTCCACGTGCCGAAGGGATCGCTGTACGTTGTGCCGCTGCAGGTTCCGTCCTGGAGGATTTCCCCAGCCAGCGTCAGGCTTCGAGTTGTTGTGCTGTTCCGGACCAGACCTGCGATCTGCCCCGTTGGTGGGAGCATGAGTGTCCCCGAATCTTGCATCGTCCGGCATATGTCCTGTGGTGTGTTCAGTATGTATTGTTGCCTTCCATTGTTGACAACGGAGGTGTGCGAGTGCATGCCACAATGATATATAGTGCGGTCGACTTCGACCTTGCACTGTATTGTTCGAGTTTCGTCGAAATCCACCAGCTGGAGGAGCTGCACCTCTGTATTTTCGACATGTGGTTTGGCGTCGGTACCCTCGCATTTGGGCTTATCGACCGTGGAGAACGTGGTGACGTTGAGCGTGGTGCCGCTGCAGTCGTACCCGATGAGCGCAGTGGATGTTCGGAAGATGGCGAAGACTGCCAGAGTGGCCACGTAGTTCCTCATGCTGTTGTTGGATGGCGACTGTGCCTGGATCATCTCCTGCACCGTCTTATATCGCTGCGGTTGGGTGGAGGCCTCGCGGGCGGGGTAGGGGTTGATAAGGGTGCAGCCGACGCTGCTTACATGTACGGGTGGTTTGGGCGCGTGTTTCAGCTTATCTGAGTGTACCACGCGGGAGCCGGTCTTAAAACTAATTCTTACATTTTGATTGTTTAAGCATTCTAGTACGGTATACGGTCCGGTATATTCGTCGTCGAATTTCCCCTTCCGAGGTTCCTTTAATAGGAAGACCTTGTCTCCGACAGCGAAGGTTCGGACATTCGTTCGCCTATCGTAAAAGGTTTTCGACCTTGCCTTCGCCATGGTCAGGTTCTCTCTTGCCTTCTGGGTGGTGCCCGATAGTTTTTCCTGCAGCCTTTCTAAATAGTGCGCGTACGATTCGTCGGTCGAGTCGTGGGCCGCGCTGTTTGCGGATGGTGTACGAGCCATGGTGCCGAACACGAGTTCATGGGGGGTGAATAGGGTACCTTCGTGCACACTAGTATTATACGCGAATGTTGCGAATGGGAGCCACTCGTCCCAGTCGTTATTTTTCACGTATTGTTTTAAGTACTCTGTGAGCACGTGGTGAGACCGCTCGATAGAGCCGTTGCTTTGTGGCCTAAACGCGGTGGTTTTGAATTGGGTTATTTTGAAACGTTTAGCGACGTTCCTCATCAGAGAACTCAGAAAGTTCGTCCCCTGGTCGGTCAGGATTCCTTTGGGGGCGCCGAACCGGCAGATAAAATGTTTTGTGAATGCGTCGGCTATCTCTATCGCGCTAGTGTTTGCAAGGGGGATCGCGAGGGAGTATTTCGTGAGGAGGTCCTGGATGGTAAGGATGTAAGAGAAGTTGTTTAATGATGTAGGGAGTGGGCCTACAATGTCCATGGAAATCTTCTCGAAGGCTTTCCCGGGAGTGTCGGTGATCGTCATTGGTTGCCTGGTTTTCACGCGCGTTAGTTTCTTCTTTTGGCAGTGATTGCAGGCATTGACGAATTCCTGGACTTCGCGTTTCAGCGCGGGCCAAAAGTATTTTTCCCTGATGCGTCTGTACGTTTTAGTCACCCCTTTGTGTCCCGCGAAAGCGGAGCAGTGATTTTCCGTGATAATTTCTAGTCGTTCGCTCGCGGGCGGAATTTTTACGTTATGCCCGCACGCGAAGATCTGCGCGTCCGTCGTGGAAAATAGGTTGATCAAGGTTTTATAGATGAATGTCCAGTTTACGTCGTCTAGGGAAGTTTTTGAAAGGCTTACAGAATCCAATTGGAGTTCTGTTACGACGTCTAGGAGTGATCTCAGGGTCTCCACTACCCCTTCGGAATTGGTTGTGTGGAGTTGCGTGTCTTTTATAGGGAGTAGGATTAATCTTTTGTTCCCGTGGTTTAGTACTCGAGCCCGAAATAAAGTGAGACCGGGGATACGTTGGAATTTACCTATGGTAAAAACTTCGACTGCTCCTTCGTCTATCGGGTGACCGTCCGCTGTTACAAATATTGCCAGGTTATCGTTTCTCATGGACAACCTGTCCCGTGTATGTATGATGGTGCGTCTGTTATTTGTGTATTGGGCGTTGTGATCGTCGAAAATTTGGTCGTCCGGGGATGAAGAGGAATTGGAATCTTCGTTCGCGGAGGAAGGTGCAGGAGGAGGGAAGTCGAGGGTCGATTGTGTGGGAACCGTTGAGGTTGTAGGTTGACGAGGTCCAGATGGTGTAGGGGGGTGTCGGGACTGTGGTCGTGTTATCTCTGTGGAATTTGTCGGCGGCTCGTTCGGTGTCTGTCGACTGTTTTTACGACGAATGGCCCCGACTTGTTTAGATGGGGTCGGTTTGGTTGTGATAAGGGGATCTGGTACGGGATTGCGCGACAGGGCGTCTGCATTCAGCTTAGTCTTCCCGGTTTTGTAAACGATCTTGTAATCGAACTCGGCTAGTTTAAGGCGCCAGCGGAGCAATCGCGACGTCGGATCTTTAACGTTATTCATCCAGACCAGGGGCTGGTGGTCCGTGACGAGATTGAATTTATGGCCGTAGATATATGGCCGGAAATACTGTGTACAGTATATTATCGCCAAACATTCCTTCTCGATAGTCGAGTAATTCAATTCTGCGCCGTGTAACAGCCTGGAAGCGTAGGCTATCGGGCGGTCTTTGCTGGGAGGGCCCTGACTCAATACTCCACCTATCGCGTAACCTGAGGCGTCTGTGGTTACGTTGAATTCTTTTGTGAAGTCGGGGTATTGCAACAGAGGTTCGGTAGTGAGTAATTCGCGGAGAACGCAGAAGGCGTTCTCTTGTTCTCGATTCCATACGAATGGTTTATCTTTCTTCAACAGGGTTGTCAAAGGTTTTGTTATATGCGAGAATTTAGGGATAAATCGACGGTAATAACCTGATAGTCCCAGGAACTCGCGCAGGCTTCGGATATTCTGGGGGCGCGGAAATTCTTTTACAGCCTGGATTTTTAAAGGACACGGTTTCACGCCGCTTTCACCGATAATGTGTCCTAGGTATGCTACTTCTTTGTGCAAAAAGCCGCATTTCGAAGGCTGTAACTTCAAGTTCGCGTTGCGTAGGCGTCGGGCCAACTTGTCGAATTTCGCCCTATGTTCCGAAAGGCTGCGGGAGTATATGACGATGTCGTCTAGATAGACGAACAGTTCCGTTCCCTGCAGGCCTGAGAGAACGCTGTCCATGAGGCGCTGAAACGTCGCGGGAGCGTTACGGAGGCCGAATGGCATACGTTTAAACTCGTAATGTCCGAACGGTGTTGAGAACGCGGTTTTCTGCGCGTCTTCCGGGTCCATGCCGATTTGGTGGAACCCATTGGCCAGATCGAACACGCTGAAGTACTTAGCGCTACCGAGCTGGTCGAGTATTTCCAGGATGCTCGGGAGGGGGTATGCGTCTGGGACCGATTTTTCATTTAGCGCACGGAAATCGATCACCATACGCCAACGTTTATTGCCGTTAGCGTCGGCCTTCTTGGGGACGATCCATAAGGGGCTATTGTACGGAGACTTGGATGGCTCTACTATCTTTTGTTCGAGAAGTTCCTTCATTTGCCTGTCGATTTCCTCCTTATGAATCGGTGGGTAACGATACTGCTTGACGTGCACGGGTATCGGATCGGTGGTAACGATTTTGTGTTTAACCTCGCTGGTTTGTCCGAGGTGTTCCCCGGGGAGATGGAAGATATCGTGATATTCCCGTAAGATGTCTTCAACGCTCTCTCTTTCCTCGCTACTGAGGTGGTTGGTGCTAATTATGCCCATTATCTCCTCGTAGCGGGAGGCAGAGAGGTGCGAGAGGTTGAAGATTGATTTAGTATATTTTGACTTTGAATTGCGGCCTTCTTTCGGCGCGGAGGTGGTACTTGGAACTGGTACGTTAGGTTCTGGCAGGGTATCTGTTATCTCTTCCACCTCCTCCAGCTCCATGATCGGCATGGGGAGGTCGATTGCTTTATCCGTAGTGTTTACGCAATTGATACGGATTTTCCCGCCGGATATGCGCGCCAAACAATGAGGTATTAACACTCCCGGTGCTATCTCGCGACGGCTGAGATAACCGGACTTCGGGCCAGTGGCGCTTATCGCAATGCAAGCTGACTCTCGTGGCCCTATCTTAATACGGTCCTTGGTCACGAACGGGAACTCGTTATCGTGCCAAGACAATTTATTGTGCTTGTATGAGATCTCGGCGCCCTGTGAGAGGAACGCCGAGCCTATGATTCCGTCCGCGGGGATGGGAAAAGTATCGCTGACTACGTGGAATTCGACTTCTACTGTCGCGATCGTTAAGATGGTGGATCCCATGGTCGAAACTGCGCCCTCCGTGATTCCCGTGATTTTTAACGTATTGAGGGTATCTATGATCACGTCCGGTTTAAGCAGAGTCGCCTTTATAATGTTGGGCTCTGCTCCGGTGTCTATCATAACTCTTGTTATCTTGACGGTTTCCGGGGGCTCTATCAAGACGTGGGGTACGGCGGTATCGGGTCTTAATGCGATTCGGGAGACTCGTTGTGCTCCAGATCCTCTTGATCTGGTTGCTGGGCGATCGCGCGGACGGTTCTCGATCTTCGCGGGTCCTCCCGACGGCCGTTCGATTGGGTCGGGAGGTTCTGCCCGTTTCCCGACATTTGTTCTCGCGCTCGGTTGTTAAATTCTCGTTTCCTACACTCGTGGATATCGTGACCCAGATTTTTACAGTAAGTGCATTGTTTATCTACGCGCGAGGCATTGTATGTTGGTCTAGTTGGCTCGATGCGGTGAGGAGTCGAGCGATAATCGTCTTGGTGTCGCGGCGCGGCGCGTGTGGAGAAGTCGCGCCTGGGTTCGTAGTTATTAGTCGGCGCGCGTCTGTTTGTTGGTGCATACGTGACATCACGGTATAGTGGTCTCGGAGGCTCGTACCTTTGATATGATTGATTACGTTGGAATCCCGCGCGATACGGCGACGGCGAGCGATAACGCCTTTCCGGTACGTTAGATTGCGGTTCGGAGAATCGAACTTCTCGCGGGTTGTATGATTGTCTGTCTGCCTCCGCTTCCTTGTAGCACGCGATCGCGGTGTCGAATAATTTTTGGAGCGGGTATGATTCTAGGTGCCGGATCATATATTTTAATGTAGGGATTACGCCTCGGAGGAAGCTCCTCCTTGTTAAGTCGTCTATGTCGGCGAGGTCTGGGTGCGCGTGGTTGCAATCGATTATTGCCGAACGAAGGTCTTTAGTGCGGCCGATAAAATCCAGGATGTATTCCGTTGGCCTCATTTTGATGTTGGCCATCTCTCCGCGATAGTGGTCGATGGTATCGGAGGGTCCGAACACGTCTTTCAACCGGTTGCAAATGTCCGCGACTGTTAAAATATTCATGTCCTCGATGGCGGTATACGCGCGTCCTTGCAATTTGTTCACGATTAGTTTGGCCAACGTTTGTTCTGAACGGCTGGGTACTAGGTCGCGGGCCCGACGGCAAGCTCGCGTAAATCTCCAGACGGGGAGATTCGTGCCGTCGAATTCGGGGACGGTGTTGCACGCGGCATGCATGGTGATATTCGTCATTTCCGTGTTCATTTCGGTTCGCGCGGCCCTGGCTTGGAAAAAGGGGCGACGCGTGTCGGCGTCGTCGTCGGTGGCGAAATCCGATGCTTCGATCACGGTATTGTCGAGTGGGGAACCGTGACGGATTTTCATTGCCTCGACCTCTTGTGCTAGCGCGGCGTTCTGTCTTTGAAGGAGCTCGCGGTCCTTATCGAATCTTTCTCTCGCGTTGTCGAAATCGATAGTGAGTTTCAACTTCTTTTCTTCGAATTTAGTTATTTGGTTACGTAATCTAGCTTCTTCTGCTCTTAATTGAGCCTCATATTCGCACAACTGTTCTTGGGATTTCGCGGAGGGGGCAGGCCCTTGGGAGCGCGTGTTTCCTGCGGGGGTGGCCATCGTGGTGATTGCTCAGTATCCCACCGCTGCCACCAATTTGTTACGTCCCGGGGATCGAAATTCGCGTTGACTAGTGAACGCGTCGAATTCCACGGAGTTTAAACGTAAATTGCAATCTTTTCGTTCACGCGGCGCGGGGCGTCCGCGTCTAACTGGGATAACCACGAGGCGCTTGCAGGCGATTCACAATTCAGCACTCACCGGGCGGGGTATTCTAATCGGCACGCTGTTAGTACGTCGTGCGAGGATGAAGTAGACCAGTCGTCTCGGGTCGGCTTCGGGGATCTTGGCGACGTCGAGGATAGAAGCCGGAACGTCGAGTGACCTTGGCGTTGTCCAGGGAGTTTGGGCAGCTTGCAGCAGCTGTCGTAGACGGGCTTCTATGACGGCGTTAACCGTGAGTGCAGGATCACGTGAGTGTTGCGGGCGTTCCGCGTGAGATCTGCGCAGCTTCCTTAGTTGATAGGATCGACCGGCGTGTTTCGGCATGGACGTTAAATACAAGCGTGAGGCTAATGCAACGTGCAAATAGTGGCAATGGTACGACTCTCTACTAGTGCGGCGCTTACGGGGCGAGCGTCCAACACACACTGGTAGAAAGGGCTATTTCTCTAGGAGAATATACGTTCGTGCCGAGCATACGGGGCGTGCTCCAAGGCGCACGAAAGCGTATTCACAAATTAAGAAAATTATCAAGTAAGCAATTGTCCAGCCGATACTAGACAGTAATCACCAAGCCGATGTTGAATTATGTTAATGTCGAAGTTAGTTTAAGGAACTGGTAGTTGGTAATAACTTTCACTGAATTTATGTATATGAAATAAAAGTAGTATATTCTTGAATTAAAGTTACACTTGTAGACTTATACTTTAAGAGACTTAAAATTGTTAAGTACGAGCTAAGATTCAGAGTCGAAATGGAAATAGTAACGCGTAGCACTATGCGGAGTGCTGGCGGTGGACGTCTAGTCCAGGAGACGGCGGAGGTAGAACTGATGTTCCGAGCCGCTGCTCGGAGCTCCTCTGGTACGTCGAGGAGTGGGGGTCGCTGCTTGCGCGCGCTCGGTGCGGCGGAGAGTGGGGCTGCCTACGTCAGAGGTACGGGGCGCCGGCGTAGGCGTCGAGACGGCGGCCGGGAAAGTGAAGCAGGTATACAAGGGTTGAAAGGGTCGTGAAGGGTAGGCGAGGGCAAGATAAGTGAAATTTTGTGTAATGGTAAGGGATCTTAAAAGGGTAGGCGAGAGGAAAAGTGCAAGTGGAGATCTATGTATCGATAAGGGATCTTAAAAGGGTAGGCGAGAGGAAAAGTGCAAGTGGAGATCTATGTATCGATAAGGGATCTTAAAAGGGTTAGCGAGAGGAAAAGTGGTTGTACGGAAGAACGGCGACAGGCTGGCGCGACGGGTTGGCGCCAGTACTATGTTTGACTTAAGGTGTATTATGCGCGGTGCTATGCATGCGAATCGGTATAGTTGTTATTACTTAATTGTCTAACGGCTAACCTATGCTTATCGGCTATTCGTATATAAGGTCTTACATGATAATTTACACGCTACGCAATACGTCGCGAGACGTAACAAATTCGTGCGAAATAGCGATTTTAAACAAACGAATTTGCTTCAAATTCATGCGAAATGAACAATTTAGCTTCAGATTCGAACGAAATACACGAATTAGCTTTGAATTCACGCGAAAAAAAGCGATTTAACTTTCAATATCATGCGATATACATGATTTGGCTTCAAATTCGTGCGAAATAGCGATTTTAAACAAACGAATTTGATTCAAATTCATGCGAAATGAACAATTTAGCTTCAGATTCGTACGAAATACACGAATTAGCTATAAATTCACGCGAAACAAACGATTTAACTTCAATATCATGCGATATACACGATTTGGCTTCAAATTCGTGCGAAATAGCGATTTTAAAGAAACGAATTTGCTTCAGATTCATGCGAAATGAACAATTTAGCTTCAGATTCGTACGAAATACACGAATTAGCTTTGAATTCACGTGAAAAAAGCGATTTAACTTCAATATCATGCGATATACACGATTTGGCTTCAAATTCGTGCGAAATAGCGATTTTAAAGAAACGAATTTGCTTCAAATTCATGCGAAATGAACAATTTAGCTTCAGATTCGTACGAAATACACGTATTAGCTTTGAATTCACGCGAAAAAAGCGATTTAACTTCAATATCATGCGATATACACGATTTGGCTTCAAATTCGTGCGAAATAGCGATTTTAAAGAAACGAATTTGCTTCAAATTCATGCGAAATGAACAATTTAGCTTCAGATTCGTACGAAATACACGTATTAGCTTTGAATTCACGCGAAAAAAGCGATTTAACTTCAATATCATGCGATATACACGATTTGGCTTCAAATTCGTGCGAAATAGCGATTTTAAAGAAACGAATTTGCTTCAAATTCATGCGAAATGAACAATTTAGCTTCAGATTCGTACGAAATACACGTATTAGCTTTGAATTCATGCGAAAAAAGCGATTTAACTTCAATATCATGCGATATACGCGATTTGGCTTCAAATTCGTGCGAAATAGCGATTTTAAAGAAACGAATTTGCTTCAAATTCATGCGAAATGAACAATTTAGCTTCAGATTCGTACGAAATACACGATTTAGCTTTGAATTCACGCGAAAAAAGCGATTTAACTTCAATATCATGCGATATACACGATTTGGCTTCAAATTCGTGCGAAATAGCGATTTTAAACAAACGAATTTGTTTCAGATTCATGCGAAATGAACAATTTAGCTTCAGATTCGTACGAAATACACGTATTAGCTTTGAATTCACGCGAAAAAAGCGATTTAACTTCAATATCATGCGATATACACGATTTGGCTTCAAATTCGTGCGAAATAGCGATTTTAAACAAACGAATTTGCTTCAAATTCATACGAAATGAACAATTTAGCTTCAGATTCGTACGAAATACACGAATTAGCTTTGAATTCACGCGAAAAAAGCGATTTAACTTTCTATATCATGCGATATACACGATTTGGCTTCAAATTCGTGCGAAATAGCGATTTTAAACAAACGAATTTGCTTCAAATTCATGCGAAATGAACAATTTAGCTTCAGATTCGTACGAAATACACGTATTAGCTTTGAATTCACGCGAAAAAAGCGATTTAACTTCAATATCATGCGATATACACGATTTGGCTTCAAATTCGTGCGAAATAGCGATTTTAAAGAAACGAATTTGCTTCAAATTCATGCGAAATGAACAATTTAGCTTCAGATTCGAACGAAATACACGAATTAGCTTTGAATTCACGCGAAAAAAACCGATTTAACTTTCAATATCATGCGATATACATGATTTGGCTTCAAATTCGTGCGAAATAGCGATTTTAAACAAAGGAATTTGCTTCAAATTCATGCGAAATGAACAATTTAGCTTCAGATTCGTACGAAATACACGAATTAGCTTTAAATTCACGCGAAACAAACGATTTAACTTCAATATCATGCGATATACACGATTTGGCTTCAAATTCGTGCGAAATAGCCATTTTAAAGAAACGAATTTGCTTCAAATTCATGCGAAATGAACAATTTAGCTTCAGATTCGTATGAAATACACGAATTAGCTTTGAATTCACGCGAAAAAAGCGATTTAACTTCAATATCATGCGATATACACGATTTGGCTTCAAATTCGTGCGAAATAGCGATTTTAAAGAAACGAATTTGCTTCAAATTCATGCGAAATGAACAATTTAGCTTCAGATTCGTACGAAATACACGATTTAGCTTTGAATTCACGCGAAAAAAGCGATTTAACTTCAATATCATGCGATATACACGATTTGGCTTCAAATTCGTGCGAAATAACGATTTTAAACAAACGAATTTGCTTCAAATTCATGCGAAATGAACAATTTAGCTTCAGATTCGTACGAAATACACGAATTAGCTTTGAATTCAAGCGAAAAAAGCGATTTAACTTTCAATACCATGCGATATACACGATTTGGCTTCAAATTCGTGCGAAATAGCGATTTTAAACAAACGAATTTGCTTCAGATTCATGCGAAATGAACAATTTAGCTTCAGATTCGTACGAAATACACGTATTAGCTTTGAATTCGCGCGAAAAAAGCGATTTAACTTCAATATCATGCGATATACACGATTTGGCTTCAAATTCGTGCGAAATAGCGATTTTAAAGAAACGAATTTGCTTCAAATTCATGCGAAATGAACAATTTAGCTTCAGATTCGAACGAAATACACGAATTAGCTTTGAATTCACGCGAAAAAAAGCGATTTAACTTTCAATATCATGCGATATACATGATTTGGCTTCAAATTCGTGCGAAATAGCGATTTTAAAGAAACGAATTTGCTTCAAATTCATGCGAAATGAACAATTTAGCTTCAGATTCGTACGAAATACACGTATTAGCTTTGAATTCACGCGAAAAAAGCGATTTAACTTCAATATCATGCGATATACACGATTTGGCTTCAAATTCGTGCGAAATAGCGATTTTAAAGAAACGAATTTGCTTCAAATTCATGCGAAATGAACAATTTAGCTTCAGATTCGTACGAAATACACGTATTAGCTTTGAATTCATGCGAAAAAAGCGATTTAACTTCAATATCATGCGATATACGCGATTTGGCTTCAAATTCGTGCGAAATAGCGATTTTAAAGAAACGAATTTGCTTCAAATTCATGCGAAATGAACAATTTAGCTTCAGATTCGTACGAAATACACGATTTAGCTTTGAATTCACGCGAAAAAAGCGATTTAACTTCAATATCATGCGATATACACGATTTGGCTTCAAATTCGTGCGAAATAGCGATTTTAAACAAACGAATTTGTTTCAGATTCATGCGAAATGAACAATTTAGCTTCAGATTCGTACGAAATACACGTATTAGCTTTGAATTCACGCGAAAAAAGCGATTTAACTTCAATATCATGCGATATACACGATTTGGCTTCAAATTCGTGCGAAATAGCGATTTTAAACAAACGAATTTGCTTCAAATTCATGCGAAATGAACAATTTAGCTTCAGATTCGTACGAAATACACGAATTAGCTTTGAATTCACGCGAAAAAAGCGATTTAACTTTCTATATCATGCGATATACACGATTTGGCTTCAAATTCGTGCGAAATAGCGATTTTAAACAAACGAATTTGCTTCAAATTCATGCGAAATGAACAATTTAGCTTCAGATTCGTACGAAATACACGTATTAGCTTTGAATTCACGCGAAAAAAGCGATTTAACTTCAATATCATGCGATATACACGATTTGGCTTCAAATTCGTGCGAAATAGCGATTTTAAAGAAACGAATTTGCTTCAAATTCATGCGAAATGAACAATTTAGCTTCAGATTCGAACGAAATACACGAATTAGCTTTGAATTCACGCGAAAAAAAGCGATTTAACTTTCAATATCATGCGATATACATGATTTGGCTTCAAATTCGTGCGAAATAGCGATTTTAAACAAACGAATTTGCTTCAAATTCATGCGAAATGAACAATTTAGCTTCAGATTCGTACGAAATACACGAATTAGCTTTAAATTCACGCGAAACAAACGATTTAACTTCAATATTATGCGATATACACGATTTGGCTTCAAATTCGTGCGAAATAGCCATTTTAAAGAAACGAATTTGCTTCAAATTCATGCGAAATGAACAATTTAGCTTCAGATTCGTATGAAATACACGAATTAGCTTTGAATTCACGCGAAAAAAGCGATTTAACTTCAATATCATGCGATATACACGATTTGGCTTCAAATTCGTGCGAAATAGCGATTTTAAAGAAACGAATTTGCTTCAAATTCATGCGAAATGAACAATTTAGCTTCAGATTCGTACGAAATACACGATTTAGCTTTGAATTCACGCGAAAAAAGCGATTTAACTTCAATATCATGCGATATACACGATTTGGCTTCAAATTCGTGCGAAATAACGATTTTAAACAAACGAATTTGCTTCAAATTCATGCGAAATGAACAATTTAGCTTCAGATTCGTACGAAATACACGAATTAGCTTTGAATTCAAGCGAAAAAAGCGATTTAACTTTCAATACCATGCGATATACACGATTTGGCTTCAAATTCGTGCGAAATAGCGATTTTAAACAAACGAATTTGCTTCAGATTCATGCGAAATGAACAATTTAGCTTCAGATTCGTACGAAATACACGTATTAGCTTTGAATTCGCGCGAAAAAAGCGATTTAACTTCAATATCATGCGATATACACGATTTGGCTTCAAATTCGTGCGAAATAGCGATTTTAAAGAAACGAATTTGCTTCAAATTCATGCGAAATGAACAATTTAGCTTCAGATTCGAACGAAATACACGAACTAGCTTTGAATTCACGCGAAAAAAAGCGATTTAACTTTCAATATCATGCGATATACATGATTTGGCTTCAAATTCGTGCGAAATAGCGATTTTAAACAAACGAATTTGCTTCAAATTCATGCGAAATGAACAATTTAGCTTCAGATTCGTACGAAATACACGAATTAGCTTTGAATTCACGCGAAAAAAGCGATTTAACTTTCAATATCATGCGATATACACGATTTGGCTTCAAATTCGTGCGAAATAGCGATTTTAAACAAACGAATTTGTTTCAAATTCATGCGAAATGAACAATTTAGCTTCAGATTCGTACGAAATATACGAATTAGCTTTAAATTCACGCGAAAAAAGCGATTAAACTTCAATATCATGCGATATAGACGATTTGGCTTCAAATTCGTGCGAAATAGCGATTTTAAAGAAACGAATTTGCTTCAAATTCATGCGAAATGAACAATTTAGCTTCAGATTCGTACGAAATACACGTATTAGCTTTGAATTCACGCGAAAAAAGCGATTTAACTTCAATATCATGCGATATACACGATTTGGCTTCAAATTCGTGCGAAATAGCGATTTTAAAGAAACGAATTTGCTTCAAATTCATGCGAAATGAACAATTTAGCTTCAGATTCGTACGAAATACACGAATTAGCTTTAAATTCACGCGAAACAAACGATTTAACTTCAATATCATGCGATATACACGATCTGGCTTCAAATTCGTGCGAAATAGCGATTTTAAACAAACGAATTTGCTTCAAATTCATGCGAAATGAACAATTTAGATTCAGATTCGTACGAAATAGACGAATTAGCTTTGAATTCACGCGAAAAGAGCGATTTAAGTTTCAATATCATGCGATATACATGATTTGGTTTCAAATTCGTGCGAAATAGCGTTTTTAAAGAAACGAATTTGCTTCAAATTCATGCGAAATGAACAATATAGCTTCAGATTCGAACGAAATACACGAATTAGCTTTGAATTCACGCGAAAAAAGCGATTTAACTTTCAATATCATGCGATATACACGATTTGGCTTCAAATTCGTGCGAAATAGCGATTTTAAAGAAACGAATTTGCTTCAAATTCATGCGAAATGAACAATTCAGCTTCAGATTCGAACGCAATACACGTATTAGCTTTGAATTCACGAGAAAAAAGCGATTTAACTTCCAATATCATGCGATATACACGATTTGGCTTCAAATTCGTGCGAAATAGTGATTTTAAAGAAACGAATTTGCTTCAAATTCATGCGAAATGAACAAGTTAGCTTCAGATTCGTACGAAATACACGAATTAGCTTTAAATTCACGCGAAAAAAGCGATTTAACTTCAATATCATGCTATATACACGATTTGGCTTCAAATTCGTGCGAAATAGCGATTTTAAAGAAACGAATTTGCTTCAAATTCATGCGAAATGAACAATTTAGCTTCAGATTCGTACGAAATACACGAATTAGCTTTGAATTCACGCGAAAAAAGCGATTTAACTTCAATATCATGCGATATAGACGATTTGGCTTCAAATTCGTGCGAAATAGCGATTTTAAAGAAACGAATTTGCTTCAAATTCATGCGAAATGAACAATTTAGCTTGAGATTCGTACGAAATACACGAATTAGCTTTGAATTCACGCGAAAAAAGCGATTTAACTTCAATATCATGCGATATAGACGATTTGGCTTCAAATTCGTGCGAAATAGCGATTTTAAAGAAACGAATTTGCTTCAAATTCATGCGAAATGAACAATTTAGCTTCAGATTCGTACGAAATACACGTATTAGCTTTGAATTCACGCGAAAAAAGCGATTTAACTTCAATATCATGCGATATACACGATTTGGCTTCAAATTCGTGCGAAATAGCGATTTTAAAGAAACGAATTTGCTTCAAATTCATGCGAAATGAACAATTTAGCTTGAGATTCGTTCGAAATACACGAATTAGCTTTGAATTCACGCGAAAAAAGCGATTTAACTTCAATATCATGCGATATACACGATTTGGCTTCAAATTCGTGCGAAATAGCGATTTTAAAGAAACGAATTTGCTTCAAATTCATGCGAAATGAACAATTTAGCTTCAGATTCGTACGAAATACACGTATTAGCTTTGAATTCACGCGAAAAAAGCGATTTAACTTCAATATCATGCGATATACACGATTTGGCTTCAAATTCGTGCGAAATAGCCATTTTAAAGAAACGAATTTGCTTCAAATTCATGCGAAATGAACAATTTAGCTTCAGATTCGTACGAAATACACGTATTAGCTTTGAATTCACGCGAAAAAAGCGATTTAACTTCAATATCATGTGATATACACGATTTGGTTTCAAATTTGTGCGAAATAGCGATTTTAAAGAAACAAATTTGCTTCAAATTCATGCGAAATGAACAATTTAGCTTCAGATTCGTACGAAATACACGTATTAGCTTTGAATTCACGCGAAAAAAGCGATTTAACTTCAATATCATGCGATATACACGATTTGGCTTCAAATTCGTGCGAAATAGCGATTTTAAAGAAACGAATTTGCTTCAAATTCATGCGAAATGAACAATTTAGATTCAGATTCGTACGAAATAGACGAATTAGCTTTGAATTCACGCGAAAAGTGCGATTTAAGTTTCAATATCTTGCGATATACAT
Organism: Megalopta genalis; assembly: GCF_051020955.1. NCBI lineage: Eukaryota > Metazoa > Arthropoda > Insecta > Hymenoptera > Halictidae > Megalopta > Megalopta genalis. Next base: position 144,030 of record NW_027476537.1, on the reverse strand, counting down.
GATTTGGTTTCAAATTCGTGCGAAATAGCGTTTTTAAAGAAACGAATTTGCTTCTAATTCATGCGAAATGAACAATTCAGCTTCAGATTCGTACGCAATACACGTATTAGCTTTGAAATCACGCGAAAAAAGCGATTTAACTTTCAATATCATGCGATATACACGATTTGGCTTCAAATTCGTGCGAAATAGTGATTTTAAAGAAACGAATTTGCTTCAAATTCATGCGAAATGAACAAGTTAGCTTCAGATTCGTACGAAATACACGTATTAGCTTTGAATTCACGCGAAAAAAGCGATTTAACTTCAATATCATGCGATATACACGATTTGGCTTCAAATTCGTGCGAAATAGCGATTTTAAAGAAACGAATTTGCTTCAAATTCATGCGAAATGAACAATTTAGCTTCAGATTCGTATGAAATACACGAATTAGCTTTGAATTCACGCGAAAAAAGCGATTTAACTTTCAATATCATGCGATATACACGATTTCGCTTCAAATTCGTGCGAAATAGCGATTTTAAAGAAACGAATTTGCTTCAAATTCATGCGAAATGAACAATTTAGCTTGAGATTCGTTCGAAATACACGAATTAGCTTTGAATTCACGCGAAAAAAGCGATTTAACTTCAATATCATGCGATATACACGATTTGGCTTCAAATTCGTGCGAAATAGCGATTTTAAAGAAACGAATTTGCTTCAAATTCATGCGAAATGAACAATTTAGCTTCAGATTCGTACGAAATACACGTATTAGCTTTGAATTCACGCGAAAAAAGCGATTTAACTTCAATATCATGCGATATACACGATTTGGCTTCAAATTCGTGCGAAATAGCGATTTTAAAGAAACGAATTTGCTTCAAATTCATGCGAAATGAACAATTTAGCTTCAGATTCGAACGAAATACACGAATTAGCTTTGAATTCACGCGAAAAAAAGCGATTTAACTTTCAATATCATGCGATATACATGATTTGGCTTCAAATTCGTGCGAAATAGCGATTTTAAACAAACGAATTTGCTTCAAATTCATGCGAAATGAACAATTTAGCTTCAGATTCGTACGAAATACACGAATTAGCTTTAAATTCAAGCGAAACAAACGATTTAACTTCCAATATCATGCGATATACACGATTTGGCTTCAAATTCGTGCGAAATAGTGATTTTAAAGAAACGAATTTGCTTCAAATTCATGCGAAATGAACAAGTTAGCTTCAGATTCGTACGAAATACACGAATTAGCTTTAAATTCACGCGAAAAAAGCGATTTAACTTCAATATCATGCTATATACACGATTTGGCTTCAAATTCGTGCGAAATAGCGATTTTAAAGAAACGAATTTGCTTCAAATTCATGCGAAATGAACAATTTAGCTTCAGATTCGTATGAAATACACGAATTAGCTTTGAATTCACGCGAAAAAAGCGATTTAACTTTCAATATCATGCGATATACACGATTTCGCTTCAAATTCGTGCGTAATAGCGATTTTAAAGAAACGAATTTGCTTCAAATTCATGCGAAATGAACAATTTAGCTTGAGATTCGTACGAAATACACGAATTAGCTTTGAATTCACGCGAAAAAAGCGATTTAACTTCAATATCATGCGATATACACGATTTCGCTTCAAATTCGTGCGTAATAGCGATTTTAAAGAAACGAATTTGCTTCAAATTCATGCGAAATGAACAATTTAGCTTGAGATTCGTACGAAATACACGAATTAGCTTTGAATTCACGCGAAAAAAGCGATTTAACTTCAATATCATGCGATATACACGATTTGGCTTCAAATTCGTGCGAAATAGCGATTTTAAAGAAACGAATTTGCTTCAAATTCATGCGAAATGAACAATTTAGCTTCAGATTCGTATGAAATACACGAATTACCTTTGAATTCACGCGAAAAAAAGCGATTTAACTTTCAATATTGTTACGTCCCGGGGATCGGAAATCGCGTTGACTAGTGAACGCGTCGAATTCCACGGAGTTTAAACGTAAATTGCAATCTTTTCGTTCACGCGGCGCGGGGCGTCCGCGTCTAACTGGGATAACCACGAGGCGCTTGCAGGCGATTCACAATTCAGCACTCACCGGGCGGGGTATTCTAATCGGCACGCTGTTAGTACGTCGTGCGAGGATGAAGTAGACTAGTCGTCTCGGGTCGGCTTCGGGGATCTTGGCGACGTCGAGGATAGAAGCCGGAACGTCGAGTGGCCTTGGCGTTGTCCAGGGAGTCTGGGCAGCTTGCAGCAGCTGTCGTAGACGGGCTTCTATGACGGCGTTAACCGTGAGTGCAGGATCACGTGAGTGTTGCGGGCGTTCCGCGTGGGATCGGCGTAGCTTCCTCAATTGATAAGACCGACCGGCGTGTTTTGGCATGGACGTTAATACAAGCGTGATGCTAATGCAACGTGCAAATAGTGGCAATGGAACGACTCTCTACTAGTGCGGCGCTTACGGGGCGAGCGTCCAACACACACTGGTAGAAAGGGCTATTTCTCTAGGAGAATATACGTTCGTGCCGAGCATACGGGGCGTGCTCCAAGGCGCACGAAAGCGTATTCACAAATTAAGAAAATTATCAAGTAAGCAATTGTCCAGCCGATACTAGACAGTAATCACCAAGCCGATGTTGAATTATGTTAACGTCGAAGTTAGTTTAAGGAACTGGTAGTTGATAATAACTTTCACTGAATTTATGTATATGAAATAAAAGTAGTATATTCTTGAATTAAAGTTACACTTGTAGACTTATACTTTAAGAGACTTAAAATTGTTAAGTACGAGCTAAGATTCAGAGTCGAAATGGAAATAGTAACGCGTAGCACTATGCGGAGTGCTGGCGGTGGACGTCTAGTCCAGGAGACGGCGGAGGTAGAACTGATGTTCCGAGCCGCTGCTCGGAGCTCCTCTGGTACGTCGAGGAGTGGGGGTCGCTGCTTGCGCGCGCTCGGTGCGGCGGAGAGTGGGGCTGCCTACGTCAGAGGTACGGGGCGCCGGCGTAGGCGTCGAGACGGCGGCCGGGAAAGTGAAGCAGGTATACAAGGGTTGAAAGGGTCGTGAAGGGTAGGCGAGGGCAAGATAAGTGAAATTTTGTGTAACGGTAAGGGATCTTAAAAGGGTAGGCGAGAGGAAAAGTGCAAGTGGAGATCTATGTATCGATAAGGGATCTTAAAAGGGTTAGCGAGAGGAAAAGTGGTTGTACGGAAGAACGGCGACAGGCTGGCGCGACGGGTTGGCGCCAGTACTATGTTTGACTTAAGGTGTATTATGCGCGGTGCTATGCCTGCGAATCGGTATAGTTGTTATTACTTAATTGTCTAACGGCTAACCTATGCTTATCGGCTATTCGTATATAAGGTCTTACATGATAATTTACACGCTACGCAATACGTTGCGAGACGTAACAATATCATGCGATATACACGATTTGGCTTCAAATTCGTGCGAAATAGCGATTTTAAACAAACGAATTTGTTTCAAATTCATGCGAAATGAACAATTTAGCTTCAGATTCGTACGAAATATACGAATTAGCTTTAAATTCACGCGAAAAAAGCGATTAAACTTCAATATCATGCGATATAGACGATTTGGCTTCAAATTCGTGCGAAATAGCGATTTTAAAGAAACGAATTTGCTTCAAATTCATGCGAAATGAACAATTTAGCTTCAGATTCGTACGAAATACACGTATTAGCTTTGAATTCACGCGAAAAAAGCGATTTAACTTCAATATCATGCGATATACACGATTTGGCTTCAAATTCGTGCGAAATAGCGATTTTAAAGAAACGAATTTGCTTCAAATTCATGCGAAATGAACAATTTAGCTTCAGATTCGAACGAAATACACGAATTAGCTTTGAATTCACGCGAAAAAAAGCGATTTAACTTTCAATATCATGCGATATACATGATTTGGCTTCAAATTCGTGCGAAATAGCGATTTTAAAGAAACGAATTTGCTTCAAATTCATGCGAAATGAACAATTTAGCTTCAGATTCGTACGAAATACACGAATTAGCTTTGAATTCAGGCGAAAGAAGCGATTTAACTTTCAATATCATGCGATATACACGATTTGGCTTCAAATTCGTGCGAAATAGCGATTTTAAAGAAACGAATTTGCTTCAAATTCATGCGAAATGAACAATTTAGCTTCAGATTCGTACGAAATACACGAATTAGCTTTAAATTCACGCGAAAAAAGCGATTTAACTTCAATATCATGCTATATACACGATTTGGCTTCAAATTCGTGCGAAATAGCGATTTTAAAGAAACGAATTTGCTTCAAATTCATGCGAAATGAACAATTTAGCTTCAGATTCGTATGAAATACACGAATTAGCTTTGAATTCACGCGAAAAAAGCGATTTAACTTTCAATATCATGCGATATACACGATTTCGCTTCAAATTCGTGCGAAATAGCGATTTTAAAGAAACGAATTTGCTTCAAATTCATGCGAAATGAACAATTTAGCTTGAGATTCGTACGAAATACACGAATTAGCTTTAAATTCACGCGAAAAAAGCGATTTAACTTCAATATCATGCTATATACACGATTTGGCTTCAAATTCGTGCGAAATAGCGATTTTAAAGAAACGAATTTGCTTCAAATTCATGCGAAATGAACAATTTAGCTTCAGATTCGTATGAAATACACGAATTAGCTTTGAATTCACGCGAAAAAAGCGATTTAACTTTCAATATCATGCGATATACACGATTTCGCTTCAAATTCGTGCGTAATAGCGATTTTAAAGAAACGAATTTGCTTCAAATTCATGCGAAATGAACAATTTAGCTTGAGATTCGTACGAAATACACGAATTAGCTTTGAATTCACGCGAAAAAAGCGATTTAACTTCAATATCATGCGATATAGACGATTTGGCTTCAAATTCGTGCGAAATAGCGATTTTAAAGAAACGAATTTGCTTCAAATTCATGCGAAATGAACAATTTAGCTTCAGATTCGTACGAAATACACGTATTAGCTTTGAATTCACGCGAAAAAAGCGATTTAACTTCAATATCATGCGATATACACGATTTGGCTTCAAATTCGTGCGAAATAGCGATTTTAAAGAAACGAATTTGCTTCAAATTCATGCGAAATGAACAATTTAGCTTCAGATTCGAACGAAATACACGAATTAGCTTTGAATTCACGCGAAAAAAAGCGATTTAACTTTCAATATCATGCGATATACATGATTTGGCTTCAAATTCGTGCGAAATAGCGATTTTAAACAAACGAATTTGCTTCAAATTCATGCGAAATGAACAATTTAGCTTCAGATTCGTACGAAATACACGAATTAGCTTTAAATTCAAGCGAAACAAACGATTTAACTTCAATATCATGCGATATACACGATTTGGCTTCAAATTCGTGCGAAATAGCCATTTTAAAGAAACGAATTTGCTTCAAATTCATGCGAAATGAACAATTTAGCTTCAGATTCGTACGAAATACACGTATTAGCTTTGAATTCACGCGAAAAAAGCGATTTAACTTCAATATCATGCGATATAGACGATTTGGCTTCAAATTCGTGCGAAATAGCGATTTTAAAGAGACGAATTTGCTTCAAATTCATGCGAAATGAACAATTTAGATTCAGATTCGTACGAAATACACGAATTAGCTTTGAACTCACGCGAAAAAAGCGATTTAACTTTCAATATCATGCGATATACACGATTTGGCTTCAAATTCGTGCGAAATAGCGATTTTAAAGAAACGAATTTGCTTCAAATTCATGCGAAATGAACAATTTAGATTCAGATTCGTAAGAAATACACGAATTAGCTTTGAATTCACGCGAAAAAAGCGATTTAACTTTCAATATCATGCGATATACACGATTTGGCTTCAAATTCGTGCGAAATAGCGATTTTAAACAAACGAATTTGCTTCAAATTCATGCGAAATGAACAATTTAGCTTCAGATTCGTACGAAATACACGTATTAGCTTTGAATTCACGCGAAAAAAGCGATTTAACTTCAATATCATGCGATATACACGATTTGGCTTCAAATTCGTTCGAAATAGCGATTTTAAAGAAACAAATTTGCTTCAAATTCATGCGAAATGAACAATTTAGCTTCAGATTCGTACAAAATACACGTATTAGCTTTGAATTCACGCGGAAAAAGCGATTTAACTTCAATATCATGCGATATACACGATTTGGCTTCAAATTCGTGCGAAATAGCGATTTTAAAGAAACGAATTTGCTTCAAATTCATGCGAAATGAACAATTTAGCTTCAGATTCGTACAAAATACACGTATTAGCTTTGAATTCACGCGGAAAAAGCGATTTAACTTCAATATCATGCGATATACACGATTTGGCTTCAAATTCGTGCGAAATAGCGATTTTAAAGAAACGAATTTGCATCAAATTCATGCGAAATGAACAATTTAGCTTCAGTTTCGTACAAAATACACGTATTAGCTTTGAATTCACGCGAAAAAAGCGATTTAACTTCAATATCATGCGATATACGCGATTTGGCTTCAAATTCGTGCGAAATAGCGATTTTAAAGAAACGAATTTGCTTCAAATTCATGCGAAATGAACAATTTAGCTTCAGATTCGTACGAAATACACGTATTAGCTTTGAATTCACGCGAAAAAAGCGATTTAACTTCAATATCATGCGATATACACGATTTGGCTTCAAATTCGTGCGAAATAGCGATTTTAAAGAGACGAATTTGCTTCAAATTCATGCTAAATGAACAATTTAGATTCAGATTCGTACGAAATACACGAATTAGCTTTGAATTCACGCGAAAAAAGCGATTTAACTTTCAATATCATGCGATATACACGATTTGGCTTCAAATTCGTGCGAAATAGCGATTTTAAACAAACGAATTTGCTTCAAATTCATGCGAAATGAACAATTTAGCTTCAGATTCGTACGAAATACACGTATTAGCTTTGAATTCACGCGAAAAAAGCGATTTAACTTCAATATCATACGATATACACGATTTGGCTTCAAATTCGTGCGAAATAGCGATTTTAAAGAAACAAATTTGCTTCAAATTCATGCGAAATGAACAATTTAGCTTCAGATTCGTACAAAATACACGTATTAGCTTTGAATTCACGCGAAAAAAGCGATTTAACTTCAATATCATGCGATATACACGATTTGGCTTCAAATTCGTGCGAAATAGCGATTTTAAAGAAACGAATTTGCTTCAAATTCATGCGAAATGAACAATTTAGATTCAGATTCGTACGAAATACACGAATTAGCTTTGAATTCACGCGAAAAAAGCGATTTAACTTTCAATATCATGCGATATACACGATTTGGCTTCAAATTCGTGCGAAATAGCGATTTTAAACAAACGAATTTGCTTCAAATTCATGCGAAATGAACAATTTAGCTTCAGATTCGTACGAAATACACGTATTAGCTTTGAATTCACGCGAAAAAAGCGATTTAACTTCAATATCATGCGATATACACGATTTGGCTTCAAATTCGTGCGAAATAGCGATTTTAAAGAAACGAATTTGCTTCAAATTCATGCGAAATGAACAATTTAGATTCAGATTCGTACGAAATACACGAATTAGCTTTGAATTCACGCGAAAAAAGCGATTTAACTTTCAATATCATGCGATATACACGATTTGGCTTCAAATTCGTGCGAAATAGCGATTTTAAACAAACGAATTTGCTTCAAATTCATGCGAAATGAACAATTTAGCTTCAGATTCGTACGAAATACACGTATTAGCTTTGAATTCACGCGAAAAAAGCGATTTAACTTCAATATCATGCGATATACACGATTTGGCTTCAAATTCGTGCGAAATAGCGATTTTAAAGAAACAAATTTGCTTCAAATTCATGCGAAATGAACAATTTAGCTTCAGATTCGTACAAAATACACGTATTAGCTTTGAATTCACGCGGAAAAAGCGATTTAACTTCAATATCATGCGATATACACGATTTGGCTTCAAATTCGTGCGAAATAGCGATTTTAAAGAAACGAATTTGCTTCAAATTCATGCGAAATGAACAATTTAGCTTCAGATTCGTACAAAATACACGTATTAGCTTTGAATTCACGCGGAAAAAGCGATTTAACTTCAATATCATGCGATATACACGATTTGGCTTCAAATTCGTGCGAAATAGCGATTTTAAAGAAACGAATTTGCTTCAAATTCATGCGAAATGAACAATTTAGCTTCAGTTTCGTACAAAATACACGTATTAGCTTTGAATTCACGCGAAAAAAGCGATTTAACTTCAATATCATGCGATATACGCGATTTGGCTTCAAATTCGTGCGAAATAGCGATTTTAAAGAAACGAATTTGCTTCAAATTCATGCGAAATGAACAATTTAGCTTCAGATTCGTACGAAATACACGTATTAGCTTTGAATTCACGCGAAAAAAGCGATTTAACTTCAATATCATGCGATATACACGATTTGGCTTCAAATTCGTGCGAAATAGCGATTTTAAAGAGACGAATTTGCTTCAAATTCATGCGAAATGAACAATTTAGATTCAGATTCGTACGAAATACACGAATTAGCTTTGAATTCACGCGAAAAAAGCGATTTAACTTTCAATATCATGCGATATACACGATTTGGCTTCAAATTCGTGCGAAATAGCGATTTTAAACAAACGAATTTGCTTCAAATTCATGCGAAATGAACAATTTAGCTTCAGATTCGTACGAAATACACGTATTAGCTTTGAATTCACGCGAAAAAAGCGATTTAACTTCAATATCATACGATATACACGATTTGGCTTCAAATTCGTGCGAAATAGCGATTTTAAAGAAACAAATTTGCTTCAAATTCATGCGAAATGAACAATTTAGCTTCAGATTCGTACAAAATACACGTATTAGCTTTGAATTCACGCGAAAAAAGCGATTTAACTTCAATATCATGCGATATACACGATTTGGCTTCAAATTCGTGCGAAATAGCGATTTTAAAGAAACGAATTTGCTTCAAATTCATGCGAAATGAACAATTTAGATTCAGATTCGTACGAAATACACGAATTAGCTTTGAATTCACGCGAAAAAAGCGATTTAACTTTCAATATCATGCGATATACACGATTTGGCTTCAAATTCGTGCGAAATAGCGATTTTAAACAAACGAATTTGCTTCAAATTCATGCGAAATGAACAATTTAGCTTCAGATTCGTACGAAATACACGTATTAGCTTTGAATTCAGGCGAAAGAAGCGATTTAACTTCAATATCATGCGATATACACGATTTGGCTTCAAATTCGTGCGAAATAGCGATTTTAAAGAAACGAATTTGCTTCAAATTCATGCGAAATGAACAATTTAGCTTCAGATTCGTACAAAATACACGTATTAGCTTTGAATTCACGCGAAAAAAGCGATTTAACTTCAATATCATGCGATATACACGATTTGGCTTCAAATTCGTGCGAAATAGCGATTTTAAACAAACGAATTTGCTTCAAATTCATGCGAAATGAACAATTTAGCTTCAGATTCGTACGAAATACACGTATTAGCTTTGAATTCAGGCGAAAGAAGCGATTTAACTTCAATATCATGCGATATACACGATTTGGCTTCAAATTCGTGCGAAATAGCGATTTTAAAGAAACGAATTTGCTTCAAATTCATGCGAAATGAACAATTTAGCTTCAGATTCGTACAAAATACACGTATTAGCTTTGAATTCACGCGGAAAAAGCGATTTAACTTCAATATCATGCGATATACACGATTTGGCTTCAAATTCGTGCGAAATAGCGATTTTAAAGAAACGAATTTGCTTCAAATTCATGCGAAATGAACAATTTAGCTTCAGTTTCGTACAAAATACACGTATTAGCTTTGAATTCACGCGAAAAAAGCGATTTAACTTCAATATCATGCGATATACGCGATTTGGCTTCAAATTCGTGCGAAATAGCGATTTTAAAGAAACGAATTTGCTTCACATTCATGCGAAATGAACAATTTAGCTTCAGATTCGTACGAAATACACGTATTAGCTTTGAATTCACGCGAAAAAAGCGATTTAACTTCAATATCATGCGATATACACGATTTGGCTTCAAATTCGTGCGAAATAGCGATTTTAAAGAGACGAATTTGCTTCAAATTCATGCGAAATGAACAATTTAGATTCAGATTCGTACGAAATACACGAATTAGCTTTGAATTCACGCGAAAAAAGCGATTTAACTTTCAATATCATGCGATATACACGATTTGGCTTCAAATTCGTGCGATATAGCGATTTTAAACAAACGAATTTGCTTCAAATTCATGCGAAATGAACAATTTAGCTTCAGATTCGTACGAAATACACGTATTAGCTTTGAATTCACGCGAAAAAAGCGATTTAACTTCAATATCATACGATATACACGATTTGGCTTCAAATTCGTGCGAAATAGCGATTTTAAAGAAACAAATTTGCTTCAAATTCATGCGAAATGAACAATTTAGCTTCAGATTCGTACAAAATACACGTATTAGCTTTGAATTCACGCGAAAAAAGCGATTTAACTTCAATATCATGCGATATACACGATTTGGCTTCAAATTCGTGCGAAATAGCGATTTTAAAGAAACGAATTTGCTTCAAATTCATGCGAAATGAACAATTTAGCTTCAGATTCGTACGAAATACACGAATTAGCTTTGAATTCACGCGAAAAAAGCGATTTAACTTTCAATATCATGCGATATACACGATTTGGCTTCAAATTCGTGCGAAATAGCGATTTTAAACAAACGAATTTGCTTCAAATTCATGCGAAATGAACAATTTAGCTTCAGATTCGTACGAAATACACGTATTAGCTTTGAATTCAGGCGAAAGAAGCGATTTAACTTCAATATCATGCGATATACACGATTTGGCTTCAAATTCGTGCGAAATAGCGATTTTAAAGAAACGAATTTGCTTCAAATTCATGCGAAATGAACAATTTAGCTTCAGATTCGTACAAAATACACGTATTAGCTTTGAATTCACGCGAAAAAAGCGATTTAACTTCAATATCATGCGATATACACGATTTGGCTTCAAATTCGTGCGAAATAGCGATTTTAAACAAACGAATTTGCTTCAAATTCATGCGAAATGAACAATTTAGCTTCAGATTCGTACGAAATACACGTATTAGCTTTGAATTCAGGCGAAAGAAGCGATTTAACTTCAATATCATGCGATATACACGATTTGGCTTCAAATTCGTGCGAAATAGCGATTTTAAAGAAACGAATTTGCTTCAAATTCATGCGAAATGAACAATTTAGCTTCAGATTCGTACAAAATACACGTATTAGCTTTGAATTCACGCGGAAAAAGCGATTTAACTTCAATATCATGCGATATACACGATTTGGCTTCAAATTCGTGCGAAATAGCGATTTTAAAGAAACGAATTTGCTTCAAATTCATGCGAAATGAACAATTTAGCTTCAGTTTCGTACAAAATACACGTATTAGCTTTGAATTCACGCGAAAAAAGCGATTTAACTTCAATATCATGCGATATACGCGATTTGGCTTCAAATTCGTGCGAAATAGCGATTTTAAAGAAACGAATTTGCTTCAAATTCATGCGAAATGAACAATTTAGTGTCACGTCCCGGGCTGGGCTTCCCTTTAATCGCGATCTTTCCGTCCCAAACGGTACGTACGTCCGAATCTGAACGAGGCCCGACGAACAGAATGCACAAAATCTAACAAATTTACTTATAGCTATTACTCATCGGTGTTGAATGATGCACTTGATTTGATATTGTGTCCAGGTGTGATGAGGGAGTTGCAGGAGGTTGGCTAGTTCCGCCGAGTCGCCTGGAAAGAGCTGCTTCTGAAGCCTTGTGGTACGTTAGCGAAGCACGTTCGGAACATATATTTATTTGTGGGAACTTTAACAGTATGAACTCCCGACGCGGATGAGGACGTTGGGTTTTGGTAATACACAATAACGTTCACGGTGCAATTAGGTAAAAATAATAATATATTCTATTTATAAATTGGTTACACTAAACACTTAGAGTCTACAATTAACGATATGGTATTTAGACTAAGAATACGATTTGGAAATAGCAAGGCGTATCACGCGAGAAGTTGAAGTTATTAATGCGCGGGACTCTCATAGGAGACGTCGTTTCTCCTCGGAGTCTGGAACTGAAGTGTAGAGCCGTCCGCGTTTCCTTGGCGCGTCGAGTCCGGCCAGTGGAGGGGCGACGTTGGTGCGAGGGAGAGCGCATCTGCTGACGATAGTCTGTCTCTCTCTCTCTGGGCGTTGTGAGATCTGCTGGTGCTTGCAGTTTCCCATGGAGCACGGTTGACTGCGAGCGTGATGGAATGCGCTGAGCTTGCAGTTCTTAGTGCGAGCGGATGCATCACGTGCGTTCTCTCTTACTCCTGGTGCACCGTGAGATTTGCTGCCGTCTGCAGGATCCCATGGAGCGCGACTATCTGCGAGCGTGATGGTATTTGCTGACCTTGCAGTTTTCGCGGTGTGAACGGATTGCAACATTGGCGCGCTACTAACTTATTCTACATTATACATAGGCGTATGCATTAGTTTGTTATTGGTATTTGAATATTTAACTTATAGTTATTTGCTTATAATGTTGGCTTATGTTATCGTGTGTGTGTGTGTGCGTGTGGTACACAATGCTTGTATATGTGTTGTGTATATGTGTGCTTAAGTAATAGGATGTTGTATGTGTTACAATTGTGTACTTATGAACTAGCACAAAACGTAGTATGTAATTAGCGCAGACATAATATGGAGTATAGAATGTGTTATATATTATAGAATGAAGCATAGGGTGGGGAATGGAGTGTAGTGTGGAATAAGGTATGGAATGTAGTATATGATGGAGTATAGGACGGGGTATAGAACATAGTATAGAATGAGGTATATGATGCATATAATGTATGTATGTATCCTAGCTTAAAGCTAACGCAACACGACGACAGTCGTTACACCTCCCCCCTTAGGGAGGAAATTTCACGGAGTGGAATTTCCTGGTTCGGGCGACGGTACAAGGGTTTGAGTTTTAGGCATTCTGCACCACGGGGCTGGGGTGAGGGTGGGCCGTGGCTGTTGTTGTCTGTGTCTTCTTGGGATATTTCGGGTCCAGGGTTCTCCCTGTCGCGCACATTGTTCAGATTGTTTTGTTTTAGGAATATAAAGAATCTAGTTAAAGAACTCCATATGGCTCCTATTATGTGGATGCTCCATCCGTAAAGTCTATGGAGGGCTATGCCATTCATTACTGTGTTTATTATAGTTTTTAGCACTTTTATTAACACATAGAGTCCAATTATTCCCGCACTCACTGAACCGAACGTTGTGAACCCGGACCACAGTCTTTCTACCGTTGATTCGGCGATCCGTTTGAGTGATTGTTCGTCGAACAGGTTTGATATTTGCACTGAATCTGTTGCGTATTGGCGGCCCGATGCTCCTTGTGCCAGTGAGTTGATTACGGAGATCTTTTCTATCGGGAAGAGGATGTGCTCGCTTAATCTCCGGATGTCCTCCTTGGAATATATTCCTCCGTTCGCTAGATTGGCTGGGTTCATGTACTTCCAGGTGGATCTGCTAATACTTTGGAGTGGCGGAGGTGGTACACTTTCCATGGGTTTCGGCAGCATTTGATACCAGGTTCCGTGAAGCTTATAGCAGGTGGGGATTAGTTCGCTACATTCCTTCCTGGTCCCTGTTTTAACTAGAATACGCGTCCTCGGCGTGAGGAAGAATGACTCGTTCTTATAGGTCACCGGCAGCTCATCGTAGCACTCTTGCACCTTCCTGATTGTGCAGAGTACTGGTACACATTTGACGACGTGTATTACTTCTCCTGACTGCAATGCCATATGACCTGGTTCTTTTGTAATTGCAGTAGCCACTTCTGCTGGTGCGGAATGTATCATCATGACTGCGTTTCTTTGGACTTGCTGCTCGATGTCGCATTTTTGGCGCATTATATCGTTGTACAGGGCGATAACTTGGGAACTTATGTGCTTTTCTATGTATATGAACTTGGCGTTCACGTAAGTGAATATGTCCAGGTTGTCGACTTTCCTGGCTCCGGCGTTCTTGAATTTTCCCTCGTGCGTTATTTCCAATATGAGTAATTTCGGATGTTCCGTTCTCAACAGTGTGTATCCACATACGGATGTTCTTCCTGTTGTGGTCAGGGCAAAAGCCGTTTCTTCGTTTGCCACCGTGAAGAGGGCTGTTAAATTGTTGTTGGTCGTGGAGGTTTTAATCGCTTTTCCTTCGTAGAGCACCTCATATTTATTAAAGTGGCAATGCTGGTCGATGGGAATGCTTGTCCAGTACGAGAATCCCTCCTCGGAGTCCATACAATGATCCGTATCCAGGGAACACCGCTGACCCGAGGGTAAAATGATTTCGTTCGATGATAGTTTAATTGGGGCATGGAAATTTTTCAAAGTGATCTTGATTACTGCTTGTACTACGACGCCGTCCCATGTTCCGTAGGGGTCGCTGTACGTTGTTCCCTTGCAAGCACCATCTTGTTGTATTTGTCCTGCTAAAGTAACGGCGCGTGATGTTGAACTGTTTCCCAATATACCGGTGATTTGCACAGACGGTGGTAAGAACAGGTAGCCGGATTCGTGAAGTGTGTTACAAATATCTCGCGGCGTACTCAGGATGTACTGTTGTCTTCCATTATTTACAACAGATATATGTGAATGCATGCCACAGTAATAAATCGTACGATCGATTTCAACTCTGCACTGACGGACTGTGGTTTCTTCGAAGTCTATTAATTGGAGAAGTTGCACGTTTGAGGTTTGCGAGATTGTTTTGCTGGTCCCGTGTTCGCATTCGGGTTTGTCCATTATTGAGAAAGTAGTAACATTCAACGTTGGACTGTTACAATCGTATCCGATAAGAGCTGATGTTGAACGCAAGAGTGTAAGTACTAGGAACGGTTTGAAGTTCATGTTGCTGTTGGTGTCGATGTCGAGGTGTGACTGATGATCTTGGAGCTCCTGTACTGTTATATAGGTGTTGGCTGTTGAGGTGGGGGGCGTGGTAAGGGCAGTGGGAGGGCTCGTGGTTGTTGGTTGGTCTTCTTCTCGTTCTGGGGAGGGGTTCGTGGGGGCGGTTTCTTCTCGTGGGGGCGCTACGACTGTCGTTCGGATTTTCTGTATTGTTCTCGCTCGCTTTAACTTATTCATATGAACGATTTTAATTCGATTACCTATTTTGATTTTTGCATTCGTTTCCCCTATGGTCTGTAAGATTTCATATGGCCCGGTGTACTGCTGGTCAAATTTGCCCTTCCGGGGTTCCTTGAGGAGGAACACCTTGTCCCCTGAAGCGAATTTTGCTAGATTTAATTTCTTATCATAGTATCGTTTTGATCTACCTTTAGCCATGATTAGGTTTTCGCGAGCCCTTTCTTGTGTTAATGAGATTTTTCTTTGGAGCTCGCGGTAGTAGCTATCGTAGGTTTCGTTTCCGATGTCTAAATTCTCTTGGTTAGATGAAGGAACTCGGGCCAAACTACCGAATACCAATTCGTGTGGTGTAAAATTTGTTCCCTCATGGGTACTTGTATTATAACTGAACATCGCAAGGTTTAACCATTTATGCCAGTCGTTCTTTTTCGTGAATTGTTTCAAATATTCTGTGAGCACCATGTGGGAACGTTCAATGGAGCCATTGCTCTGAGGGTGAAAAGCTGTCGTTTGTACTTGCGAAATTTTAAAACGTTTGGCAACTGCCTTTAGGAGCGAGCTAGTGAAGTTAGACCCTTGATCGGTAAGCATCGCTTTTGGTATGCCAAACCTACAAATAAGGTTTTCTACTAACGCGTCTGCTGTTTCGATTGCACCGACGGTTCGAAGGGGTGTAGCGAGCGAATACTTCGTTAAGAGGTCCTGCATTGTTAAAATGTACTCGTATCCTTCAGGGGTGGTTGGTAGGGGACCGACCACGTCCATTGAAACCTTGTCGAACGCCCGTCCTGGTGTGTCTGTTAAGGTCATTGGCAGTCGCGTTTTTACCCTTGTTAATTTATTGATTTGACAATCCGGACAACTGTTTATAAACTTAGTAACGTCTGCCTTTAAGGTGGGCCAATAGTATTTTTCGCGTATCCTCTTATACGTTTTGGAAATGCCCTTATGTCCCGCGAAAGCCGATACATGGTTTTCTGATACAATCGACATTCTGCGGTCTTCTGCCGGGAGTTGGGTTTCGTTTGTGCAGTAGAATATTTGGAGATTAGTGTCAGTAAAAATTTCGATTAATACGTCTCGAATTGTGTGCCAGGAGACGTGATCTATGTACGTTCTTGAGATTGAAATCGAGGATAGTTGAAGTTCCGTAACGACATTATAGAGGGATCTAAGGCATTCTCGTATGTCATCGATCGTAGCTTGATGCAGAGCGGTTTCCTTGACTGGGAGCTGTATTAATTTATGTTGACCGATACTACTAACTTTGGCTCTATGTAAGGTCAGGCGATCTATTGTTAATTTATCTTGTCTGAAAAGATCCAGAGCACCCGTTTCTGCAGGTTGTCCATCTTGGGAAACGAAACAAACGAGGTTGTCGTTACGCATAATTAATCTATCCCGGGTGTATATAATGGTTTTATTATGGAGGCGTGCCGGGGGGTTATTGTTTTCTATCATTGCTTCGTCCGAACTGGATGATTCTTGCGTGCTTGGTGGTGATGTTTCTCGCATGGGAAGAGGGGAGTGGGGGATAGAAGATGGCCCGGAATCTGGCGTGAAAAGTTGGGGTGGAGATGGCGGGCTTGTGTTTTCCTTATTGAAGGAATCTAGATTTTCACTGTTAGGGGTAGAAGGGCCCGGTAAGTTTACGGATGGCGGCGGAATTTTTCGGTTGGCATCAAATATCTCCTCATTAGAGGAGTCCAGACATGGAAGCACCACTGGATTTCTAGAGAGAGCATCCGCGTTTCCGTTGGCCTTACCCGGTTTATAGATTACCTTGTATTCGAATTCGGCCAATTTCAATCGCCAACGGAGGAGGCGCGACGTCGGATCCTTTACGGAGTTCATCCAAACCAACGGTCTATGGTCGGTAACGAGGTCAAATTGCCGACCGTAAATGTATGGTCTAAAGTAGTGTACCCCAAAAATTATGGCCAGACATTCCTTTTCTATGGTCGCGTAATTGAGTTCCGGCCCGTGTAAATTTCTTGAGGCGTACGCGATGGGTTTGTCTTTGCCTATTTCGCCCTGGCTGAGCACGGCCCCTATGGCGTACCCTGATGCATCACAAGTTACGTGGAACGGTTTCGTGAAATCTGGATATTGTAGGACCGGTTCCTGGCACAATTTTTCACGGAGGGTGGCGAAGGCCTGCTCCTGTTCAGCTTGCCACAAAAACTTTGCGTCTTTCGTTAAGAGCTTCGTGAGGGGTTTTGATATTTGCGCGAATTTATCTATGAACCTACGATAATAACCCGCAAGTCCCAGAAATTCTCTGACATTTTTAGCGTTCTTGGGCCGCGGATAATCACGCACTGCGCGTATTTTATTTGGACATGGTCTAACGCCGTGTTCGCTGATTAGATGGCCAAGGTATGCCACTTCTCGAAACAAAAATCCGCATTTCGACGGTTGGAGTTTCAAGTTTGCGCTGCGCAATCTGAGCGCGAGTTTCCGGAACTTGGCAGCGTGTTCCTCTATTGTCCTGGCATATATAACAATGTCGTCTAAATACACGAACAATTCGTTTCCCTGCAGGCCACTCAAGATATTGTCCATTAGGCGTTGAAATGTAGCTGGTGCGTTTTTCAACCCGAACGGCATCCTACTGTACTCGTAGTGACCGAACGGGGTGGAGAACGCGGTTTTGGCCGCGTCGTCCTTCTCCATGCCAATTTGGTGAAACCCGCTTGCCAAATCGAAGACACTGAAGTACTTCGAACTACCAAGCTGGTCAAGGATTTCATTTATGCTGGGTAGCGGATACGCGTCTGATATCGATTTTTCATTAAGCGCGCGATAGTCGATAACCATGCGCCATTTCTTGTTGCCGTTTTCGTCCGGCTTTTTAGGCACGATCCACAAAGGGGAATTGTATGGAGAATTCGAAGGGACGACGATGTCGTTCTGTAAAAGCTCGCGCATTTGTTTATCGATTTCCTCTTTGTGGATCGGCGGATAGCGATATTGTTTCGTATGCACTGGGACGTTATCCGTGGTGGGGATTTTGTGCGTGACCGCGTCTGTTTTCCCCAGACGATCGCCAGCGAGATGGAAGAGATCGTGGTTTTCTTGGATTAGTGATTTTACGTGATTAATCTCCTCCTGATTAAGATGATCCATGCGAATCGATTCACATAGCTCATTAATGCGAACCGCAGGGTCTGAATTTGAGATTGGTAAAACGGAACTGGGTTTGCTGTATGAAAGGTTTCCCTCGATCTCTTCCACCTCCAGCGTTGGCAGGCAGAAGGACGCCACGTCGGTCGATGCGTTTACGCACCGCAGGTATGCCTCTCCGTTAGTGTTGGTGACCACGCAGTCACCCAAGAATACGTTTGGTTCTACCCTCATACGTCGGATATAACCGACTGGAGGTCCGCTGACCCTGACTTTGATACACGCGCTCGTACGTGCCTCGATTTTGTGCGTTTCCTTTTCGGTGTTACGCGCGAATGGAATGCTTACGTCGTTGAATACGACGCAGCCCTTTTTGTAAGAAATTTCGGCCCCGGTACCGAAGAAAGGGGAGCCCAGGATACCGTCCACATTCAGTGGGAAATCCGCAGGAAGAACCTGGAACTCGACGTTTTTTCCTACGATCTCTATGTTCGTGCTCCCTAAGGTAGCAACGCTGCCGCTAGTGATCCCCTGAATCAGGATGATGCCCTGTCTGTTTACTAGTACACCGGGTTTAAGACTCGATACTTTTATTAAATTTATTTCCGAACCTGTATCTACTAAAAGTTCGCTGCGATTTTTGAACTGCGGGGCGAGTGTCCGGACTCGCGGAATCGGGGAATCTGCCGACAGATTTACTGCGGAGACGAACCGTCGTTCTGTTCGTTCTCTTCTATTATTGTCTTTACGGTTGACGACGCCGGGGCCTCCCGTCGCGGCGGCGAGGTGGACGGGAGGCTTTGCGCGTTTCCCTGATCTCTTAGTCTATTATTATATTCACGTTTCCTACATTCGTGGATATCGTGTCCCTCGTTCTTACAATACCTACAGAATTTGGGTGCCTCGGTCGGGTTACGTTCTGAGGCTTTACGCTCTGTACGGGGGTCTTCCTTTGGTTGGATACGAGCGCGGTCACTATACGTCGTTTCGTTTTGTCGAATGTTACGCGGTGACGGGTTATATGGTGCATTAAAACGATTGGGGTTATAAGATTGGCGATTGTAGTCAATTCGTGGAGCGGTGTCGGTCGCTGGTCCGCGGTCTCTCACGTAAGTGTAATTATTTCGCGGGGAGACTGTGCTAGAGAAATTGCGCGGCGCTTCCTTAAAGCGCGTCTTGTCGAATTCGTATTGTTTATATGCCGTGGTGGCCCTTTTAAAAACTAGGTTCAGTGGTTCGTTCCTGTGCGGGCTAACCTCTGGCCGCAAGGCGGGAATGAGCCCTCTAAAAAAACTGTCTATTGTTAATTCGTCTACGTTCTCGATGTTGCGATGACTATCATCGCAGTCTAAAATTGCGGCGCGGAGGTCTTTTGTTCTGCTAATATAATCCAAGATATGCTCGTTTTGACCTTGCAATATGCTTGCGAGATCGCCGCGGTATTGGTCTACCGACCGATGTGGACCAAAAACTTCTTTGAGGCGGTTGCACAGCTCGTTTATTGTGCAACAATTTTCGTCCTCTAAAGCCGAATATGCGCGATATCTTAGTTTATTGCAAATTAATTTTGTCAAAGTTCGTTCCGCATAGGGCGGTACGATATCCCTAGCTCTCTTGCAGGCTCGACTAAATTGTATTACCGGAATATTAGTGCCGTCGAAGGCGGGTATAAATTCGAGAGCTTCCTTGACCGTGAAGCTCAATGGTTCCGTCGACATGCGTTCGACACGGGAAGTTGTTTCAGGTGAGAGGGGTGCGCGTTGCGATGACGCGAAACTAGCTTCGCGGATCTCGCGGAGTTCACGCTGAATATTTTGTAAATCTAGTCGTTGCTGCTCCGCAGCATCCTCGAAATTCCTACGCGAGTCTGCTAAAAATCTTGCCTGCTCGTTGAGGTACGCTTCCTTTTCCGCTAACTCTGCCTGGAATTTTAATAGTTCGGCCTCGGTGGGCGCGGGAGAATCTCCACGTTTTTTTGATCGTGTATCCATTTTAACGTGATTTTACAAAACGAGTCAGTAGATGTTATTTTAGTTTCGTGCACAGTTTCTATATTCGCGGGGATCACGTTGGGACTGTCCTAATTCGCGGTGATCACTTGCTAACAATATCGTCACTCGGTTCACGGCAAATATTTACGGACAGCTGGGATGCGTGTCCTACCGACTGCGCCAAATTTGTCACGTCCCGGGCTGGGCTTCCCTTTAATCGCGATCTTTCCGTCCCAAACGGTACGTACGTCCGAATCTGAACGAGGCCCGACGAACAGAATGCACAAAATCTAACAAATTTACTTATAGCTATTACTCATCGGTGTTGAATGATGCACTTGATTTGATATTGTGTCCAGGTGTGATGAGGGAGTTGCAGGAGGTTGGCTAGTTCCGCCGAGTCGCCTGGAAAGAGCTGCTTCTGAAGCCTTGTGGTACGTTAGCGAAGCACGTTCGGAACATATATTTATTTGTGGGAACTTTAACAGTATGAACTCCCGACGCGGATGAGGACGTTGGGTTTTGGTAATACACAATAACGTTCACGGTGCAATTAGGTAAAAATAATAATATATTCTATTTATAAATTGGTTACACTAAACACTTAGAGTCTACAATTAACGATATGGTATTTAGACTAAGAATACGATTTGGAAATAGCAAGGCGTATCACGCGAGAAGTTGAAGTTATTAATGCGCGGGACTCTCATAGGAGACGTCGTTTCTCCTCGGAGTCTGGAACTGAAGTGTAGAGCCGTCCGCGTTTCCTTGGCGCGTCGAGTCCGGCCAGTGGAGGGGCGACGTTGGTGCGAGGGAGAGCGCATCTGCTGACGATAGTCTGTCTCTCTCTCTCTGGGCGTTGTGAGATCTGCTGGTGCTTGCAGTTTCCCATGGAGCACGGTTGACTGCGAGCGTGATGGAATGCGCTGAGCTTGCAGTTCTTAGTGCGAGCGGATGCATCACGTGCGTTCTCTCTTACTCCTGGTGCACCGTGAGATTTGCTGCCGTCTGCAGGATCCCATGGAGCGCGACTATCTGCGAGCGTGATGGTATTTGCTGACCTTGCAGTTTTCGCGGTGTGAACGGATTGCAACATTGGCGCGCTACTAACTTATTCTACATTATACATAGGCGTATGCATTAGTTTGTTATTGGTATTTGAATATTTAACTTATAGTTATTTGCTTATAATGTTGGCTTATGTTATCGTGTGTGTGTGTGTGTGCGTGTGGTACACAATGCTTGTATATGTGTTGTGTATATGTGTGCTTAAGTAATAGGATGTTGTATGTGTTACAATTGTGTACTTATGAACTAGCACAAAACGTAGTATGTAATTAGCGCAGACATAATATGGAGTATAGAATGTGTTATATATTATAGAATGAAGCATAGGGTGGGGAATGGAGTGTAGTGTGGAATAAGGTATGGAATGTAGTATATGATGGAGTATAGGACGGGGTATAGAACATAGTATAGAATGAGGTATATGATGCATATAATGTATGTATGTATCCTAGCTTAAAGCTAACGCAACACGACGACAGTCGTTACACCTCCCCCCTTAGGGAGGAAATTTCACGGAGTGGAATTTCCTGGTTCGGGCGACGGTACAAGGGTTTGAGTTTTAGGCATTCTGCACCACGGGGCTGGGGTGAGGGTGGGCCGTGGCTGTTGTTGTCTGTGTCTTCTTGGGATATTTCGGGTCCAGGGTTCTCCCTGTCGCGCACATTGTTCAGATTGTTTTGTTTTAGGAATATAAAGAATCTAGTTAAAGAACTCCATATGGCTCCTATTATGTGGATGCTCCATCCGTAAAGTCTATGGAGGGCTATGCCATTCATTACTGTGTTTATTATAGTTTTTAGCACTTTTATTAACACATAGAGTCCAATTATTCCCGCACTCACTGAACCGAACGTTGTGAACCCGGACCACAGTCTTTCTACCGTTGATTCGGCGATCCGTTTGAGTGATTGTTCGTCGAACAGGTTTGATATTTGCACTGAATCTGTTGCGTATTGGCGGCCCGATGCTCCTTGTGCCAGTGAGTTGATTACGGAGATCTTTTCTATCGGGAAGAGGATGTGCTCGCTTAATCTCCGGATGTCCTCCTTGGAATATATTCCTCCGTTCGCTAGATTGGCTGGGTTCATGTACTTCCAGGTGGATCTGCTAATACTTTGGAGTGGCGGAGGTGGTACACTTTCCATGGGTTTCGGCAGCATTTGATACCAGGTTCCGTGAAGCTTATAGCAGGTGGGGATTAGTTCGCTACATTCCTTCCTGGTCCCTGTTTTAACTAGAATACGCGTCCTCGGCGTGAGGAAGAATGACTCGTTCTTATAGGTCACCGGCAGCTCATCGTAGCACTCTTGCACCTTCCTGATTGTGCAGAGTACTGGTACACATTTGACGACGTGTATTACTTCTCCTGACTGCAATGCCATATGACCTGGTTCTTTTGTAATTGCAGTAGCCACTTCTGCTGGTGCGGAATGTATCATCATGACTGCGTTTCTTTGGACTTGCTGCTCGATGTCGCATTTTTGGCGCATTATATCGTTGTACAGGGCGATAACTTGGGAACTTATGTGCTTTTCTATGTATATGAACTTGGCGTTCACGTAAGTGAATATGTCCAGGTTGTCGACTTTCCTGGCTCCGGCGTTCTTGAATTTTCCCTCGTGCGTTATTTCCAATATGAGTAATTTCGGATGTTCCGTTCTCAACAGTGTGTATCCACATACGGATGTTCTTCCTGTTGTGGTCAGGGCAAAAGCCGTTTCTTCGTTTGCCACCGTGAAGAGGGCTGTTAAATTGTTGTTGGTCGTGGAGGTTTTAATCGCTTTTCCTTCGTAGAGCACCTCATATTTATTAAAGTGGCAATGCTGGTCGATGGGAATGCTTGTCCAGTACGAGAATCCCTCCTCGGAGTCCATACAATGATCCGTATCCAGGGAACACCGCTGACCCGAGGGTAAAATGATTTCGTTCGATGATAGTTTAATTGGGGCATGGAAATTTTTCAAAGTGATCTTGATTACTGCTTGTACTACGACGCCGTCCCATGTTCCGTAGGGGTCGCTGTACGTTGTTCCCTTGCAAGCACCATCTTGTTGTATTTGTCCTGCTAAAGTAACGGCGCGTGATGTTGAACTGTTTCCCAATATACCGGTGATTTGCACAGACGGTGGTAAGAACAGGTAGCCGGATTCGTGAAGTGTGTTACAAATATCTCGCGGCGTACTCAGGATGTACTGTTGTCTTCCATTATTTACAACAGATATATGTGAATGCATGCCACAGTAATAAATCGTACGATCGATTTCAACTCTGCACTGACGGACTGTGGTTTCTTCGAAGTCTATTAATTGGAGAAGTTGCACGTTTGAGGTTTGCGAGATTGTTTTGCTGGTCCCGTGTTCGCATTCGGGTTTGTCCATTATTGAGAAAGTAGTAACATTCAACGTTGGACTGTTACAATCGTATCCGATAAGAGCTGATGTTGAACGCAAGAGTGTAAGTACTAGGAACGGTTTGAAGTTCATGTTGCTGTTGGTGTCGATGTCGAGGTGTGACTGATGATCTTGGAGCTCCTGTACTGTTATATAGGTGTTGGCTGTTGAAGTGGGGGGCGTGGTAAGGGCAGTGGGAGGGCTCGTGGTTGTTGGTTGGTCTTCTTCTCGTTCTGGGGAGGGGTTCGTGGGGGCGGTTTCTTCTCGTGGGGGCGCTACGACTGTCGTTCGGATTTTCTGTATTGTTCTCGCTCGCTTTAACTTATTCATATGAACGATTTTAATTCGATTACCTATTTTGATTTTTGCATTCGTTTCCCCTATGGTCTGTAAGATTTCATATGGCCCGGTGTACTGCTGGTCAAATTTGCCCTTCCGGGGTTCCTTGAGGAGGAACACCTTGTCCCCTGAAGCGAATTTTGCTAGATTTAATTTCTTATCATAGTATCGTTTTGATCTACCTTTAGCCATGATTAGGTTTTCGCGAGCCCTTTCTTGTGTTAATGAGATTTTTCTTTGGAGCTCGCGGTAGTAGCTATCGTAGGTTTCGTTTCCGATGTCTAAATTCTCTTGGTTAGATGAAGGAACTCGGGCCAAACTACCGAATACCAATTCGTGTGGTGTAAAATTTGTTCCCTCATGGGTACTTGTATTATAACTGAACATCGCAAGGTTTAACCATTTATGCCAGTCGTTCTTTTTCGTGAATTGTTTCAAATATTCTGTGAGCACCATGTGGGAACGTTCAATGGAGCCATTGCTCTGAGGGTGAAAAGCTGTCGTTTGTACTTGCGAAATTTTAAAACGTTTGGCAACTGCCTTTAGGAGCGAGCTAGTGAAGTTAGACCCTTGATCGGTAAGCATCGCTTTTGGTATGCCAAACCTACAAATAAGGTTTTCTACTAACGCGTCTGCTGTTTCGATTGCACCGACGGTTCGAAGGGGTGTAGCGAGCGAATACTTCGTTAAGAGGTCCTGCATTGTTAAAATGTACTCGTATCCTTCAGGGGTGGTTGGTAGGGGACCGACCACGTCCATTGAAACCTTGTCGAACGCCCGTCCTGGTGTGTCTGTTAAGGTCATTGGCAGTCGCGTTTTTACCCTTGTTAATTTATTGATTTGACAATCCGGACAACTGTTTATAAACTTAGTAACGTCTGCCTTTAAGGTGGGCCAATAGTATTTTTCGCGTATCCTCTTATACGTTTTGGAAATGCCCTTATGTCCCGCGAAAGCCGATACATGGTTTTCTGATACAATCGACATTCTGCGGTCTTCTGCCGGGAGTTGGGTTTCGTTTGTGCAGTAGAATATTTGGAGATTAGTGTCAGTAAAAATTTCGATTAATACGTCTCGAATTGTGTGCCAGGAGACGTGATCTATGTACGTTCTTGAGATTGAAATCGAGGATAGTTGAAGTTCCGTAACGACATTATAGAGGGATCTAAGGCATTCTCGTATGTCATCGATCGTAGCTTGATGCAGAGCGGTTTCCTTGACTGGGAGCTGTATTAATTTATGTTGACCGATACTACTAACTTTGGCTCTATGTAAGGTCAGGCGATCTATTGTTAATTTATCTTGTCTGAAAAGATCCAGAGCACCCGTTTCTGCAGGTTGTCCATCTTGGGAAACGAAACAAACGAGGTTGTCGTTACGCATAATTAATCTATCCCGGGTGTATATAATGGTTTTATTATGGAGGCGTGCCGGGGGGTTATTGTTTTCTATCATTGCTTCGTCCGAACTGGATGATTCTTGCGTGCTTGGTGGTGATGTTTCTCGCATGGGAAGAGGGGAGTGGGGGATAGAAGATGGCCCGGAATCTGGCGTGAAAAGTTGGGGTGGAGATGGCGGGCTTGTGTTTTCCTTATTGAAGGAATCTAGATTTTCACTGTTAGGGGTAGAAGGGCCCGGTAAGTTTACGGATGGCGGCGGAATTTTTCGGTTGGCATCAAATATCTCCTCATTAGAGGAGTCCAGACATGGAAGCACCACTGGATTTCTAGAGAGAGCATCCGCGTTTCCGTTGGCCTTACCCGGTTTATAGATTACCTTGTATTCGAATTCGGCCAATTTCAATCGCCAACGGAGGAGGCGCGACGTCGGATCCTTTACGGAGTTCATCCAAACCAACGGTCTATGGTCGGTAACGAGGTCAAATTGCCGACCGTAAATGTATGGTCTAAAGTAGTGTACCCCAAAAATTATGGCCAGACATTCCTTTTCTATGGTCGCGTAATTGAGTTCCGGCCCGTGTAAATTTCTTGAGGCGTACGCGATGGGTTTGTCTTTGCCTATTTCGCCCTGGCTGAGCACGGCCCCTATGGCGTACCCTGATGCATCACAAGTTACGTGGAACGGTTTCGTGAAATCTGGATATTGTAGGACCGGTTCCTGGCACAATTTTTCACGGAGGGTGGCGAAGGCCTGCTCCTGTTCAGCTTGCCACAAAAACTTTGCGTCTTTCGTTAAGAGCTTCGTGAGGGGTTTTGATATTTGCGCGAATTTATCTATGAACCTACGATAATAACCCGCAAGTCCCAGAAATTCTCTGACATTTTTAGCGTTCTTGGGCCGCGGATAATCACGCACTGCGCGTATTTTATTTGGACATGGTCTAACGCCGTGTTCGCTGATTAGATGGCCAAGGTATGCCACTTCTCGAAACAAAAATCCGCATTTCGACGGTTGGAGTTTCAAGTTTGCGCTGCGCAATCTGAGCGCGAGTTTCCGGAACTTGGCAGCGTGTTCCTCTATTGTCCTGGCATATATAACAATGTCGTCTAAATACACGAACAATTCGTTTCCCTGCAGGCCACTCAAGATATTGTCCATTAGGCGTTGAAATGTAGCTGGTGCGTTTTTCAACCCGAACGGCATCCTACTGTACTCGTAGTGACCGAACGGGGTGGAGAACGCGGTTTTGGCCGCGTCGTCCTTCTCCATGCCAATTTGGTGAAACCCGCTTGCCAAATCGAAGACACTGAAGTACTTCGAACTACCAAGCTGGTCAAGGATTTCATTTATGCTGGGTAGCGGATACGCGTCTGATATCGATTTTTCATTAAGCGCGCGATAGTCGATAACCATGCGCCATTTCTTGTTGCCGTTTTCGTCCGGCTTTTTAGGCACGATCCACAAAGGGGAATTGTATGGAGAATTCGAAGGGACGACGATGTCGTTCTGTAAAAGCTCGCGCATTTGTTTATCGATTTCCTCTTTGTGGATCGGCGGATAGCGATATTGTTTCGTATGCACTGGGACGTTATCCGTGGTGGGGATTTTGTGCGTGACCGCGTCTGTTTTCCCCAGACGATCGCCAGCGAGATGGAAGAGATCGTGGTTTTCTTGGATTAGTGATTTTACGTGATTAATCTCCTCCTGATTAAGATGATCCATGCGAATCGATTCACATAGCTCATTAATGCGAACCGCAGGGTCTGAATTTGAGATTGGTAAAACGGAACTGGGTTTGCTGTATGAAAGGTTTCCCTCGATCTCTTCCACCTCCAGCGTTGGCAGGCAGAAGGACGCCACGTCGGTCGATGCGTTTACGCACCGCAGGTATGCCTCTCCGTTAGTGTTGGTGACCACGCAGTCACCCAAGAATACGTTTGGTTCTACCCTCATACGTCGGATATAACCGACTGGAGGTCCGCTGACCCTGACTTTGATACACGCGCTCGTACGTGCCTCGATTTTGTGCGTTTCCTTTTCGGTGTTACGCGCGAATGGAATGCTTACGTCGTTGAATACGACGCAGCCCTTTTTGTAAGAAATTTCGGCCCCGGTACCGAAGAAAGGGGAGCCCAGGATACCGTCCACATTCAGTGGGAAATCCGCAGGAAGAACCTGGAACTCGACGTTTTTTCCTACGATCTCTATGTTCGTGCTCCCTAAGGTAGCAACGCTGCCGCTAGTGATCCCCTGAATCAGGATGATGCCCTGTCTGTTTACTAGTACACCGGGTTTAAGACTCGATACTTTTATTAAATTTATTTCCGAACCTGTATCTACTAAAAGTTCGCTGCGATTTTTGAACTGCGGGGCGAGTGTCCGGACTCGCGGAATCGGGGAATCTGCCGACAGATTTACTGCGGAGACGAACCGTCGTTCTGTTCGTTCTCTTCTATTATTGTCTTTACGGTTGACGACGCCGGGGCCTCCCGTCGCGGCGGCGAGGTGGACGGGAGGCTTTGCGCGTTTCCCTGATCTCTTAGTCTATTATTATATTCACGTTTCCTACATTCGTGGATATCGTGTCCCTCGTTCTTACAATACCTACAGAATTTGGGTGCCTCGGTCGGGTTACGTTCTGAGGCTTTACGCTCTGTACGGGGGTCTTCCTTTGGTTGGATACGAGCGCGGTCACTATACGTCGTTTCGTTTTGTCGAATGTTACGCGGTGACGGGTTATATGGTGCATTAAAACGATTGGGGTTATAAGATTGGCGATTGTAGTCAATTCGTGGAGCGGTGTCGGTCGCTGGTCCGCGGTCTCTCACGTAAGTGTAATTATTTCGCGGGGAGACTGTGCTAGAGAAATTGCGCGGCGCTTCCTTAAAGCGCGTCTTGTCGAATTCGTATTGTTTATATGCCGTGGTGGCCCTTTTAAAAACTAGGTTCAGTGGTTCGTTCCTGTGCGGGCTAACCTCTGGCCGCAAGGCGGGAATGAGCCCTCTAAAAAAACTGTCTATTGTTAATTCGTCTACGTTCTCGATGTTGCGATGACTATCATCGCAGTCTAAAATTGCGGCGCGGAGGTCTTTTGTTCTGCTAATATAATCCAAGATATGCTCGTTTTGACCTTGCAATATGCTTGCGAGATCGCCGCGGTATTGGTCTACCGACCGATGTGGACCAAAAACTTCTTTGAGGCGGTTGCACAGCTCGTTTATTGTGCAACAATTTTCGTCCTCTAAAGCCGAATATGCGCGATATCTTAGTTTATTGCAAATTAATTTTGTCAAAGTTCGTTCCGCATAGGGCGGTACGATATCCCTAGCTCTCTTGCAGGCTCGACTAAATTGTATTACCGGAATATTAGTGCCGTCGAAGGCGGGTATAAATTCGAGAGCTTCCTTGACCGTGAAGCTCAATGGTTCCGTCGACATGCGTTCGACACGGGAAGTTGTTTCAGGTGAGAGGGGTGCGCGTTGCGATGACGCGAAACTAGCTTCGCGGATCTCGCGGAGTTCACGCTGAATATTTTGTAAATCTAGTCGTTGCTGCTCCGCAGCATCCTCGAAATTCCTACGCGAGTCTGCTAAAAATCTTGCCTGCTCGTTGAGGTACGCTTCCTTTTCCGCTAACTCTGCCTGGAATTTTAATAGTTCGGCCTCGGTGGGCGCGGGAGAATCTCCACGTTTTTTTGATCGTGTATCCATTTTAACGTGATTTTACAAAACGAGTCAGTAGATGTTATTTTAGTTTCGTGCACAGTTTCTATATTCGCGGGGATCACGTTGGGACTGTCCTAATTCGCGGTGATCACTTGCTAACAATATCGTCACTCGGTTCACGGCAAATATTTACGGACAGCTGGGATGCGTGTCCTACCGACTGCGCCAAATTTGTCACGTCCCGGGCTGGGCTTCCCTTTAATCGCGATCTTTCCGTCCCAAACGGTACGTACGTCCGAATCTGAACGAGGCCCGACGAACAGAATGCACAAAATCTAACAAATTTACTTATAGCTATTACTCATCGGTGTTGAATGATGCACTTGATTTGATATTGTGTCCAGGTGTGATGAGGGAGTTGCAGGAGGTTGGCTAGTTCCGCCGAGTCGCCTGGAAAGAGCTGCTTCTGAAGCCTTGTGGTACGTTAGCGAAGCACGTTCGGAACATATATTTATTTGTGGGAACTTTAACAGTATGAACTCCCGACGCGGATGAGGACGTTGGGTTTTGGTAATACACAATAACGTTCACGGTGCAATTAGGTAAAAATAATAATATATTCTATTTATAAATTGGTTACACTAAACACTTAGAGTCTACAATTAACGATATGGTATTTAGACTAAGAATACGATTTGGAAATAGCAAGGCGTATCACGCGAGAAGTTGAAGTTATTAATGCGCGGGACTCTCATAGGAGACGTCGTTTCTCCTCGGAGTCTGGAACTGAAGTGTAGAGCCGTCCGCGTTTCCTTGGCGCGTCGAGTCCGGCCAGTGGAGGGGCGACGTTGGTGCGAGGGAGAGCGCATCTGCTGACGATAGTCTGTCTCTCTCTCTCTGGGCGTTGTGAGATCTGCTGGTGCTTGCAGTTTCCCATGGAGCACGGTTGACTGCGAGCGTGATGGAATGCGCTGAGCTTGCAGTTCTTAGTGCGAGCGGATGCATCACGTGCGTTCTCTCTTACTCCTGGTGCACCGTGAGATTTGCTGCCGTCTGCAGGATCCCATGGAGCGCGACTATCTGCGAGCGTGATGGTATTTGCTGACCTTGCAGTTTTCGCGGTGTGAACGGATTGCAACATTGGCGCGCTACTAACTTATTCTACATTATACATAGGCGTATGCATTAGTTTGTTATTGGTATTTGAATATTTAACTTATAGTTATTTGCTTATAATGTTGGCTTATGTTATCGTGTGTGTGTGTGTGCGTGTGGTACACAATGCTTGTATATGTGTTGTGTATATGTGTGCTTAAGTAATAGGATGTTGTATGTGTTACAATTGTGTACTTATGAACTAGCACAAAACGTAGTATGTAATTAGCGCAGACATAATATGGAGTATAGAATGTGTTATATATTATAGAATGAAGCATAGGGTGGGGAATGGAGTGTAGTGTGGAATAAGGTATGGAATGTAGTATATGATGGAGTATAGGACGGGGTATAGAACATAGTATAGAATGAGGTATATGATGCATATAATGTATGTATGTATCCTAGCTTAAAGCTAACGCAACACGACGACAGTCGTTACATTAGATTCAGATTCGTACGAAATACACGAATTAGCTTTGAATTCACGCGAAAAAAGCGATTTAACTTTCAATATCATGCGATATACACGATTTGGCTTCAAATTCGTGCGAAATAGCGATTTTAAACAAACGAATTTGCTTCAAATTCATGCGAAATGAACAATTTAGCTTCAGATTCGTACGAAATACACGTATTAGCTTTGAATTCACGCGAAAAAAGCGATTTAACTTCAATATCATACGATATACACGATTTGGCTTCAAATTCGTGCGAAATAGCGATTTTAAACAAACGAATTTGCTTCAAATTCATGCGAAATGAACAATTTAGCTTCAGATTCGTACGAAATACACGTATTAGCTTTGAATTCAGGCGAAAGAAGCGATTTAACTTCAATATCATGCGATATACACGATTTGGCTTCAAATTCGTGCGAAATAGCGATTTTAAAGAAACGAATTTGCTTCAAATTCATGCGAAATGAACAATTTAGCTTCAGATTCGTACAAAATACACGTATTAGCTTTGAATTCACGCGGAAAAAGCGATTTAACTTCAATATCATGCGATATTGTTACGTCCCGCGGCGTCGTTTCCCGAAAAATATATATATTCGCACGAATACCGCGGATCAAGACGTACGTTGCAAACCTTTGGGTACACACGCGACTCGTACGTTCGGTGTATTACCGGGATCTCATGCGTTCGCGAATAGGCGGTTTACAAAAGGCACTCACCGGACGGTCTAGTACATCGGGTCGATAGACCGGGCGACCTCGAGGGCTCGGAGTGCGGCTCGCTTCAAGATGAACGTCGTGTAGCGCCTTCGACGTGGATCTCCCTTCGCGTAGACTGGAGGGTAGGACGTGGTATCGTCTATGTCGATCGGACGGGGCTCGCTCCACTGGACCAGCTCGACGTATGGATGTCTCACGGCTCGCTGAAGCTGGGCGATGATACGGGCCTCGTAGTTTCGTTGGCGGTCGAATCTCCGTGAGCCGTCAGCGATCGCGCTGGTTTTTCGGCAAAGCTTCCGAAGCTGATATTTACGACCGGCGCGTTTTGGCATGGGGAGCTTATGTCGCTTAGAAGGACTGTTGTCAGGTTCCAACCGAAAGCCTCAAGTCTCTATACCGAGCATTCAGGGTGAGCTCCGTGCGTATATTAACTTGGCAGTCAGAAAGGGTTTAGACAACCGTTCGACCATAGGCGACACTCGTTTCCTTTGCCGTGAAGAAGTTAGGATTGAAGATTGAAGGGTACGACAATAACTAAGTATTAAAGAATATATTCAAGATTAAGATACACTTAGACTCCTAATATTAACTACGACTGGGAGTAGAGTTGAAATAGTAAAGTGCGGGGAGGTCTCCAGAGGAAGTCGTTCCTCGGTGGAGCTGGGAGTAGAACTGACGATCTTCGCTGGTGCTCTGACCTCCTTCGGTTGTGGGGGCGCTGCTGCTCCGGGGAGGTACGAGTGGGGCGTACCGTGTGGTGGGGAATCCTCCGGAGTGGGGATGCCGGGGAATGCTGGTGAGTCGGCTAGCGGAGCGCGTCTTTGGTGTTCTATAGCTAACGCTTGCACACGTCTTACGGTATTACGCATATGGTAACATCAGTGGAAGAGTCGGTAAACGCTTGAACGCTTCTTATGGTATTACTCGTATGGTAACGTTGGTGGAGGTGTCGGTAATGGGTTGAACGGTAGGATGGGTATCGGGAGAGCGTAGGATAGGGGCTCGAATGTAGTATATCTTCCTATAACTAGTTCGGGTTAATATATATAATCTATGTTCTTATGGCTAGGTCGATTTGAAGGCCCGGGCCTGAAAAGGGTGTCAAATTACGATGTAATTTGACACCTATTTCCAAAATTTTTCGAGCGCCCGGCGCTCGACCCGGCAAGGCGTTGGCTTGCCGAATCCGCATTTATATGGTTACATCAATACATCGGGAGACGTAACACCTCCCCCCCTGGGAGAAAGAAAAATGATGATAGTCATTTTTCTTCCTCGTCTGAGTCGGCGAGGAGAGACCGTTTCTTATACGATACGTATTTATCAGTACGCTCGATAGAGTTTTCAAAGTCGTTAGAGTTCTTTGTTTTTGAGTCCGTTTGCTCTTCCTTATCGACTATAACGCTTGTTAAAGGGATACACTCGGTCGTGGTACACTTGGGGGGCACTTCACTGACACTTTGTTTGTGCTTTAGGTAAAGGCAGAAGTGCGCCAGGGCACTCCACGATGCTGCGAGGAGTTGGAGACTCCACCCGTAGGCCGCGTGTAGAGCGATCCCGTTGAGGATTGTGTTGATGCAAAGTTTGATGATTCGTATGGCCAAGTATATTCCCATGAACCCAGCCATTATGGAGCCGAATTCGATGAAGGTGCCCCATATTTTCTTGCTAGTTGATTCTGCGATCTGTTTCAAGGTGTCCTCATCCATCAGATTGTGCAGTTTCACGGATCCGTCTGCGTACGATCTGCCTGATGCGCCTTGTGCCAGTGCATTTATTACTGCCATCTTTTCGATAGGGAACATGATGTGCTCATTAAGTTTTTGGATGTCTTCCTGTGTGTATATTCCGCCGGTAGCAAGATTTGTTGGGTCAATGTATTTCCATGCAGATGTTGTTATCGGCTGGAGTGGCGGAGGTGGTATACTCTCTACTGGTCGAGGCGTAATCTTGTACCATGCCCCGTGAATTTGGTAGATCGGTGGAATCAATTCGTTGCATACTCTTTTAGTGCCTGTTCTTGTGAGGATATGCGTGCGTGGTGTCAGGAAGAACGAATTGTTTCTATAGGTGACGGGAAGTTCGTCGTAGCACTCCTCTGTCTTCCTGAGGACGCACTGAACGGGTATGCACTTGACGACGTATATGGCTTCTCCGGCGGGAATGGCCATGTAACCGGGCTCTTTTACCAATGTTGTGGCGACTTCTGCCGGTGATATGTGGATTAATGAGATAACATTTTTCAAGACCTGGCGTTCCAGTGCGCATTTTTGGTTGATGATGTCTCTATACATTGCGATGATTTGGGACCGGAGGTGCTTCTCGATATACACGAATTTCGTGTTTACATAAGTGAATATGTCCAGGCTATTGATCTTGGTTTTGGTAATTGATTTGAATTTTCCTTCTTTGTCTGTTTCTAGGAGGAGCAGCTTCGGGTGTTCGGTCCGGATTAGCGTGTAGCCGCAGATCTGCGTCCGGCCGGTGCTCGTGAGTGCGAATACGGTGTCGCCGGATGCCACTGTGTAAGTTGGAGTGTTGCTGTGGTTTGGTGTGAAGACTTTGGTAGATCTGCCATCGAAGAGGACTTCATATTTGTTGAAGGCGCACTGGTCGGTAGGCATGCTGTCCCAAAAGGTGAATCCGTCTTCCGGATCCGTGCAGTATTCCCTGTCGAGTGTGCACCGGTGTCCTGTGGGTAGGAGTATCTCATTGGTCGAGATCTTGGTTGAGGCGCTGAAGTTTTTGAGAGTGACTCTGATCACTGCTTGCACTATGACTTGGTTCCAAGTGCCGAAAGGGTCGCTATACGTAGTTCCGCCGCATGTTCCATCCTGCAGAATGGAACCTGCCAGTGTAATACTTCTCGTGGTGGTGCTGTTGCTCATTAGTCCCACTAATTGGTTGTTGGGCGGTAGCACAAGTACGCCTGAGTTATGCATTGTTTTGCATATGTCTCTTGGAGTGTTGAGAAGGTACTGTTGGCGGCCGTTATTCACTACGGACATGTGGGAGTGCATGCCGCAATAGTAGATGGTCCGATCTATTTCAACTTTGCATTGGAAGGTTGTGGTCTCCTCGAAGTCGACTATCTGGAGGAGCTGAATACTGACGTTTTGGACTGTCGGTTCGGTATCGGAAAATTCGCAGAGCGGTTTGTCTACTGTGGAGAACGTAGTCGCGTTTACGGTCGAACTTCCACAGTCGTAGCCTATCACTGCTGAGGCTGTACGTATGAGAGTGAAGATCAGAAGTGGTGCGGTCATGTTCATGTTGGCGGTGTTGGATGCAGACTGAGGGTTGTCTCGGAGCTCGCTCACTGTTTTATACCGGTGCTGTCCTATGTTCCGAGTGGTGGGGTTTGGGGTTTGGGGTGGGGGCGAACGCGTCTCTGTTACACTTTGCACTCTGAGGTGTCCTGTTGGGGCGTGTTTCAGTTTGTCCGTATGGACCACTCGCGAACCAGACTTATAGTTTATCCTTACATTTCTATCGCTTATACATTCCACAATTTCGTACGGGCCGGAATATTCGTCGTCGAACTTACTTTTACGCGGCTCTTTGAGTAGATACACATTGTCCCCGACGGAAAAGGATTGAGCATTCGTTTTCCTGTCGTAATACTTTTTAGAGCGATACTTTGCGGATTCCAAGTTCTCTCGGGCTTTCCCTACTGTTTCGGAGATTCTTGATTGAAGATTTTCTAAATATTTGTTGTATGACTCGTCTGACGAGTCGTGCATTGCGGTATTTGCTGAGGGAGTCCTAGCTATTGTACCGAAGACAAGCTCGTGAGGGGTGAACAGTGTGCCTTCGTGCGTACTCGTGTTATATGAGAAGGTTGCGAACGGCAGCCACTCGTCCCAGTTTCCCTTCGTTATGTACTGTTTCAGATATTCCGTTAAAACGTGGTGAGAACGTTCTACTGAGCCGTTGCTTTGGGGTCTGAACGCGGTTGTTTTGAATTGTGTGATCTTGAATCGCTTAGCTACATTTCTCATGAGAGAACTGAGGAAATTCGTTCCTTGATCAGTCAGTATACCCTTTGGCGCGCCGAAACGGCAAATAAATTCCTGGGTAAACGCATTCGCGATTTCTATCGCGTTCGCGTTTCTTAGTGGGATGGCTAGGGAGTATTTTGTGAGGAGGTCTTGGATTGTTAAGATGTAGGAGAAGTCGTTAGGTGAAGTGGGAAGCGGGCCTACAATATCCATTGAAACTTTCTCGAAAGCGCTACCGGGCGTGTCAGTTATCGTCATGGGTTGTTTTGTTTTAACGCGGACTAATTTTTTTCGTTGGCATGATTCACACGAATTTACGAATTCTTGGACTTCTTTTTTGAGTGTGGGCCAAAAATATCTTTCCCTGATTCTCCTGTACGTTTTCGTAATGCCTTTGTGTCCCGCGAAGGCTGAGTCGTGGTTTTCAGATATTATGGAGGATCGATCGTTGATCGGGGGTATCCGAACTTCGTTACCGCAGGCGAAAATTTGTGTGTTGGTGTTTGAAAATAGTTCTAAGAGAATTTTGTAAATGCTGATCCAGGGTGTCTCGTCTATTGATATCTTTGATATGCTAAAGGAATCGAGTTGTAGTTCGGTCACGACGTCCAGTATTGATCTGAGAGACTCTGTTATGTTTTCGTGCGAGGCCGCGTGATGTTTTGTGGATTTTATGGGGAGTAGGATTAATTTCTTCTTTCCGGAGTTCAATACTTTTGCCCTGGACAACGTTAGGTTTTCGAGTGGTGGTATTCTACCGGCTGAGAACAGATCTACTGCCCCGGGGTCCACGGGTTGGCCGTCCATTGTTATGAACGCCACCAGGTTATCGTCGCGCATAATCAACCGGTCGCGTGTATGCACGAACGTTCTTCTATTTGGTTTCGCGGGGTGGTTGTATTGTTCGAATATGTTCTCGCTACTGTCGGTTTCCGATTGTGATTCGGGGCTGGACGTGACTGCTCTGTCGGTGGGCGTGTCCACTGTTATCGTAGGAGAGCGAGGAGTGTGCGGAGGGGAATGGGCGGTTGGGGATTGGTGAGATGAAGGCGAGGCGTTGGGTGAAAATGGCAGATCTTTTCGTGAAGATGGCGGGCTAGGTGGCGGTTGGTTGGGGCGGGGAGTGGAAGGAACATTTCGCGATGGTGGCCGTCGGCCGAGGATTGGTGACGGGTTCTGTGGGGTGGGTGGAAGGGGTCGCGGTGGTCGTTTAACGGCGTCGAACATGTCGGAGGACCCAGAGCCAGAGGACATTGGAAGGGTGCTCACGGGGTTGCGTGAAAGCGCGTCTGCGTTTAAATTGGTTTTTCCTGTTTTGTAAGTGATCCGGTAATCGAACTCGGCCAGTTTCAGGCGCCAACGGAGCAGCCTGGACGTAGGGTCTTTGACTGAGTTCATCCACACGAGTGGCTGATGATCTGTGATTAGGTTGAATTTGTGGCCGTAGATGTATGGCCGGAAATATTGCGTACAGTAAATGATGGCTAGGCACTCCTTCTCGATGGTTGAGTAATTTAATTCTGCACCGTGAAGTAGGCGAGATGCGTACGCGATGGGACGATCTTTCCCCTGTTCTCCCTGGCTAAGAATGCCGCCTATGGCATACCCCGAAGCATCTGTTGTTATGTTAAATTCTTTAGAGAAATCTGGATACTGTAATAGCGGCTCCGTGGTCAACACTTCTCGTAACGTGTGAAAGGCGTTTTCCTGTTGTTGACCCCAAACGAACTTGGTGTCCTTTTTTAGCAGCGTGGTTAGTGGTTTCGAGATGTTTGAAAAGTTTTTGATAAACCGTCTGTAATAGCCCGACAGACCAAGGAACTCGCGAAGGCTCTTTACGTTTTTGGGTTTGGGGAATTCTTTGACCGCAATAATTTTCTGTGGACAGGGCTTAACTCCGTCCTCCCCTATTATGTGGCCGAGGTACGCTACCTCGCGGTGCAAAAATCCGCATTTCGACGGTTGTAGTTTAAGGTTCGCGTCCCGCAACCTTTGGGCAAGCTTGTTGAACTTGGACTTGTGCTCTGATAAACTTCTCGCGTAGATAACTATGTCATCCAGGTACACGAAGAGCTCCGTGCCCTGGAGACCCGATAAAATATTGTCCATTAGCCTCTGAAAGGTGGCGGGGGCGTTCCGTAGGCCGAAGGGCATCCTTTTGAACTCGTAGTGTCCGTAAGGGGTTGAGAATGCCGTTTTCGCCGCGTCTTCGGGTTCCATTTCGATCTGGTGGAACCCGCTGGCCAAATCGAAAACGCTAAAATATTTTGCACTGCCGAGTTGATCTAAGATTTCTAGGATGCTTGGTAACGGGTAGGCATCCGGGATCGACTTTTCGTTTAAAGACCTGAAATCGACTACCATACGCCACCTTTTGTTCCCGTCGGCGTCGGGTTTCTTCGGGACAATCCACAAAGGGCTATTGAATGGTGACTTGGAAGGAGCTACGATATTTTGTTCCAACAGCTCCTTCATCTGGTTATTGATTTCCTCTTTGTGGATTGGAGGGTATCTATACTGTTTTACATGTACGGGTATTTCGTCGGTTGTTATAATTTTATGTTTTACCGCGTTAGTCTTTCCCAGAGGCTCACCCGGGAGGTGGAAGACGTCGTGGTATTCGTAAATGATTTGGTCGACGTGTGATCTCTCCTCTTTGCTGAGATGACTCGTACTTATTATGTCGGTGATCTCTTTACGTCGCGAGTTAGGAGAGCTGGATTCGAAGTATTGAGCAACTGAATGAATTGAAATTGAATTGGTCTCGCGTGATTCAGCGGTATACTCGATGCCTTCCACCTCCTCCAGCTCCATGGTCGGCATGGGGAGGTCGACAGCCTTGTCCGAAGTGTTTACGCAGTTAACGAATGCTTTTCCGTTAGAGATTTTGACTAAGCAATGCGGCACCATCACGCCTGGTGTTAATTCGCATTTTCTAATGTAGCCTATTTCCGGGCCGGTGGCGTTCACCGCGATACACGCGCTCGCGCGTGGTCCGATAATACACCTATCTGCTGATAAAAACGAGAATTTATTTCCGTTCCAGACCAGGCTTTTGGTTCTGAACGATATCTCTGCCTCTCCCGAGAGGAATGCTGCTCCCAAAATTCCGTCCGCAGGAATTGGGAACGTATCAGGCACCACATGGAATTCCACCACTGCGTTTGCTATGTTGACGGTGGTAGAACCCAGGGTTGCAACGCTTTCGTCAGTGATCCCCGATATATTAATACTATTCGCGACATCTACGACTATGCTTGGGTTAAGGAGCGATGCCTTGATTATATTCGGCTCGGCTCCAGTGTCGATCATAAATTTTCCGGTGGAAGGAAAGTCGGGGGACGAAACCATTACGTGTGGCACTTTGGTATCGGGGCTTAATGTGACTCGCGACACTCTTCCTCTGGTACAGTGTGTTCGCTCGATAACGTCCGGATCGATTGTGGGCGCGAGTTTTCGGTTACCTCCCGTCGCGGGTTCGGGTGAGACGGGAGGGGCCTCCCGTTTCCCTGCTGTTCGCGTATGCGGTTGTTGTACTCTCGCTTGCGACATTCGTGAATGTCGTGTCCCGGCGTCTTGCAGTAATTGCAAAATTTCTGCTGGTTTCGCGGGTATGAAGAGGAATTACCTTCGCGTCTGGGTGGAGGTATGTATACGTCGCGGCTTGGTGTGGCGTAATTGCTGCGCGGTCGTTCGTAAGAGTCGTTGGTGGGAACTCGACGGTCGGGCTGCGGTGGCGTATCGCGATAAGGTGAGCGCGGCGGTTCGTGGGAACGCGCCTCGCGGAACGGTGCGGGCGACGGTGACCGATATCGGCTTATCTCGGCGCGGATGTTTGGTCTGGTGTCGCGTTGGGTTTCGCCCCGGTTATCGCAGAACCGAACCTCGCGGATGTTATGCTTCTCGTATCTCACCTTATCGAGCTCTAGTTCCTTAAAGACGCTTATCGCTTCGTCATACACGCGGTGGAGAGGTTTATCTCTAAGGGGCCTGAGCTGCGACCGAATCGTGGGAACGGATCCTCGAATGAGGCAGTCCCTCGTGAAGTCATCTATTTCAAATATATCGGTGCGGCTTCTGTTGCAATCGATTATTGCATCGCGCAGATCTTTGACGCGACTAATGTAGTCTAATATGTGTTCGTTCGGACGCATGAAAATATTCGACAACTCTCCGCGATAGTGGTCGACAGTGTGGCATGATCCGAAAACGTTTTTCAATCTGTCGCAAACTCCCGAGACTGTTCTTATAGGCCAGTCTTCTATTGCAATGTATGCGCGTCCGCGTAATTTACTGACTATTAATTTTGCGAGAGTACCTTCCGCGTGTGGAGGAATCAGGGTCCTGGCTCGGAGGCACGTGCGAGTGAATTGGAGGACCGGCGGTTGAGATCCGTCGAACGTGGGTATGGATTCGGCCGCGGCCTTCAATGTTAGTCCGGAATTTTCTGGTTCGGGCATACTGCCTGTGTTCTGATTCGTTATTTCTGAGGCGCCCGAAGAAAGGGGGTTTTGTACGCGCGTTGCTTCGGTTTTTAAGATTTCGAGTTGTTCGCGTAATTGGGCGTTCTCGTTGTGGATGGCTTCGCGGTCTAGGTCCATCTCTGACTGCGCTAGGGATACTTGAGATTGAAATTCCTCCTTTTTCCTCTCCAAGCTATTAGCTTGTTCTACGAGGCGAGCCTCTTTATTAGCGAGGGACTTCTGGATCGCGAATAATTCGTCCTGCGTTAACTGTTTGGACTTGAGGTCGTATGTTTGCGAGCGCGTAGAAACCGCTGGAGGATTCGCGGGCATCATGAGAGGTTTAGCGATCCCACCGCTGCCACCAAATTGTTACGTCCCGCGGCGTCGTTTCCCGAAAAATATATATATTCGCACGAATACCGCGGATCAAGACGTACGTTGCAAACCTTTGGGTACACACGCGACTCGTACGTTCGGTGTATTACCGGGATCTCATGCGTTCGCGAATAGGCGGTTTACAAAAGGCACTCACCGGACGGTCTAGTACATCGGGTCGATAGACCGGGCGACCTCGAGGGCTCGGAGTGCGGCTCGCTTCAAGATGAACGTCGTGTAGCGCCTTCGACGTGGATCTCCCTTCGCGTAGACTGGAGGGTAGGACGTGGTATCGTCTATGTCGATCGGACGGGGCTCGCTCCACTGGACCAGCTCGACGTATGGATGTCTCACGGCTCGCTGAAGCTGGGCGATGATACGGGCCTCGTAGTTTCGTTGGCGGTCGAATCTCCGTGAGCCGTCAGCGATCGCGCTGGTTTTTCGGCAAAGCTTCCGAAGCTGATATTTACGACCGGCGCGTTTTGGCATGGGGAGCTTATGTCGCTTAGAAGGACTGTTGTCAGGTTCCAACCGAAAGCCTCAAGTCTCTATACCGAGCATTCAGGGTGAGCTCCGTGCGTATATTAACTTGGCAGTCAGAAAGGGTTTAGACAACCGTTCGACCATAGGCGACACTCGTTTCCTTTGCCGTGAAGAAGTTAGGATTGAAGATTGAAGGGTACGACAATAACTAAGTATTAAAGAATATATTCAAGATTAAGATACACTTAGACTCCTAATATTAACTACGACTGGGAGTAGAGTTGAAATAGTAAAGTGCGGGGAGGTCTCCAGAGGAAGTCGTTCCTCGGTGGAGCTGGGAGTAGAACTGACGATCTTCGCTGGTGCTCTGACCTCCTTCGGTTGTGGGGGCGCTGCTGCTCCGGGGAGGTACGAGTGGGGCGTACCGTGTGGTGGGGAATCCTCCGGAGTGGGGATGCCGGGGAATGCTGGTGAGTCGGCTAGCGGAGCGCGTCTTTGGTGTTCTATAGCTAACGCTTGCACACGTCTTACGGTATTACGCATATGGTAACATCAGTGGAAGAGTCGGTAAACGCTTGAACGCTTCTTATGGTATTACTCGTATGGTAACGTTGGTGGAGGTGTCGGTAATGGGTTGAACGGTAGGATGGGTATCGGGAGAGCGTAGGATAGGGGCTCGAATGTAGTATATCTTCCTATAACTAGTTCGGGTTAATATATATAATCTATGTTCTTATGGCTAGGTCGATTTGAAGGCCCGGGCCTGAAAAGGGTGTCAAATTACGATGTAATTTGACACCTATTTCCAAAATTTTTCGAGCGCCCGGCGCTCGACCCGGCAAGGCGTTGGCTTGCCGAATCCGCATTTATATGGTTACATCAATACGTCGGGAGACGTAACAATATACACGATTTGGCTTCAAATTCGTGCGAAATAGCGATTTTAAAGAAACGAATTTGCTTCAAATTCATGCGAAATGAACAATTTAGCTTCAGATTCGTACAAAATACACGTATTAGCTTTGAATTCACGCGGAAAAAGCAGTTTAACTTCAATATCATGCGATATACACGATTTGGCTTCAAATTCGTGCGAAATAGCGATTTTAAACAAACGAATTTGCTTCAAATTCATGCGAAATGAACAATTTAGCTTCAGATTCGTACGAAATACACGTATTAGCTTTGAATTCACGCGAAAAAAGCGATTTAACTTCAATATCATGCGATATACACGATTTGGCTTCAAATTCGTGCGAAATAGCGATTTTAAAGAAACGAATTTGCTTCAAATTCATGCGAAATGAACAATTTAGCTTCAGATTCGTACAAAATACACGTATTAGCTTTGAATTCACGCGGAAAAAGCAGTTTAACTTCAATATCATGCGATATACACGATTTGGCTTCAAATTCGTGCGAAATAGCGATTTTAAACAAACGAATTTGCTTCAAATTCATGCGAAATGAACAATTTAGCTTCAGATTCGTACGAAATACACGTATTAGCTTTGAATTCACGCGAAAAAAGCGATTTAACTTCAATATCATGCGATATACACGATTTGGCTTCAAATTCGTGCGAAATAGCGATTTTAAACAAACGAATTTGCTTCAAATTCATGCGAAATGAACAATTTAGCTTCAGATTCGTACGAAATACACGTATTAGCTTTGAATTCAGGCGAAAGAAGCGATTTAACTTCAATATCATGCGATATACACGATTTGGCTTCAAATTCGTGCGAAATAGCGATTTTAAAGAAACGAATTTGCTTCAAATTCATGCGAAATGAACAATTTAGCTTCAGATTCGTACAAAATACACGTATTAGCTTTGAATTCACGCGGAAAAAGCGATTTAACTTCAATATCATGCGATATACACGATTTGGCTTCAAATTCGTGCGAAATAGCGATTTTAAAGAAACGAATTTGCTTCAAATTCATGCGAAATGAACAATTTAGCTTCAGTTTCGTACAAAATACACGTATTAGCTTTGAATTCACGCGAAAAAAGCGATTTAACTTCAATATCATGCGATATACGCGATTTGGCTTCAAATTCGTGCGAAATAGCGATTTTAAAGAAACGAATTTGCTTCAAATTCATGCGAAATGAACAATTTAGCTTCAGATTCGTACGAAATACACGTATTAGCTTTGAATTCACGCGAAAAAAGCGATTTAACTTCAATATCATGCGATATACACGATTTGGCTTCAAATTCGTGCGAAATAGCGATTTTAAAGAGACGAATTTGCTTCAAATTCATGCGAAATGAACAATTTAGATTCAGATTCGTACGAAATACACGAATTAGCTTTGAATTCACGCGAAAAAAGCGATTTAACTTTCAATATCATGCGATATACACGATTTGGCTTCAAATTCGTGCGAAATAGCGATTTTAAAGAGACGAATTTGCTTCAAATTCATGCGAAATGAACAATTTAGCTTCAGATTCGTACGAAATACACGTATTAGCTTTGAATTCACGCGAAAAAAGCGATTTAACTTCAATATCATACGATATACACGATTTGGCTTCAAATTCGTGCGAAATAGCGATTTTAAAGAAACAAATTTGCTTCAAATTCATGCGAAATGAACAATTTAGCTTCAGATTCGTACAAAATACACGTATTAGCTTTGAATTCACGCGAAAAAAGCGATTTAACTTCAATATCATGCGATATACACGATTTGGCTTCAAATTCGTGCGAAATAGCGATTTTAAAGAAACGAATT
Organism: Megalopta genalis; assembly: GCF_051020955.1. Lineage (NCBI taxonomy): Eukaryota > Metazoa > Arthropoda > Insecta > Hymenoptera > Halictidae > Megalopta > Megalopta genalis. The sequence continues at coordinate 100,340 of NW_027476537.1, read as the reverse complement.
TGCTTCAAATTCATGCGAAATGAACAATTTAGCTTCAGATTCGTACGAAATACACGAATTAGCTTTGAATTCACGCGAAAAAAGCGATTTAACTTTCAATATCATGCGATATACACGATTTGGCTTCAAATTCGTGCGAAATAGCGATTTTAAACAAACGAATTTGCTTCAAATTCATGCGAAATGAACAATTTAGCTTCAGATTCGTACGAAATACACGTATTAGCTTTGAATTCAGGCGAAAGAAGCGATTTAACTTCAATATCATGCGATATACACGATTTGGCTTCAAATTCGTGCGAAATAGCGATTTTAAAGAAACGAATTTGCTTCAAATTCATGCGAAATGAACAATTTAGCTTCAGATTCGTACAAAATACACGTATTAGCTTTGAATTCAGGCGAAAGAAGCGATTTAACTTCAATATCATGCGATATACACGATTTGGCTTCAAATTCGTGCGAAATAGCGATTTTAAAGAAACGAATTTGCTTCAAATTCATGCGAAATGAACAATTTAGCTTCAGATTCGTACGAAATACACGTATTAGCTTTGAATTCACGCGAAAAAAGCGATTTAACTTCAATATCATGCGATATACACGATTTGGCTTCAAATTCGTGCGAAATAGCGATTTTAAACAAACGAATTTGCTTCAAATTCATGCGAAATGAACAATTTAGCTTCAGATTCGTACGAAATACACGTATTAGCTTTGAATTCAGGCGAAAGAAGCGATTTAACTTCAATATCATGCGATATACACGATTTGGCTTCAAATTCGTGCGAAATAGCGATTTTAAAGAAACGAATTTGCTTCAAATTCATGCGAAATGAACAATTTAGCTTCAGATTCGTACAAAATACACGTATTAGCTTTGAATTCAGGCGAAAGAAGCGATTTAACTTCAATATCATGCGATATACACGATTTGGCTTCAAATTCGTGCGAAATAGCGATTTTAAAGAAACGAATTTGCTTCAAATTCATGCGAAATGAACAATTTAGCTTCAGATTCGTACGAAATACACGAATTAGCTTCGAATTCACGCGAAAAAAGCGATTTAACTTTCAATATCATGCGATATACACGATTTGGCTTCAAATTCGTGCGAAATAGCGATTTTAAAGAAACGAATTTGCTTCAAATTCATGCGAAATGAACAATTTAGCTTCAGATTCGTACGAAATACACGAATTAGCTTTGAATTCACGCGAAAAAAGCGATTTAACTTCAATATCATACGATATACACGATTTGGCTTCAAATTCGTGCGAAATAGCGATTTTAAACAAACGAATTTGCTTCAAATTCATGCGAAATGAACAATTTAGCTTCAGATTCGTACGAAATACACGTATTAGCTTTGAATTCACGCGAAAAAAGCGATTTAACTTCAATATCATACGATATACACGATTTGGCTTCAAATTCGTGCGAAATAGCGATTTTAAAGAAACAAATTTGCTTCAAATTCATGCGAAATGAACAATTTAGCTTCAGTTTCGTACAAAATACACGTATTAGCTTTGAATTCACGCGAAAAAAGCGATTTAACTTCAATATCATACGATATACACGATTTGGCTTCAAATTCGTGCGAAATAGCGATTTTAAAGAAACAAATTTGCTTCAAATTCATGCGAAATGAACAATTTAGCTTCAGATTCGTACAAAATACACGTATTAGCTTTGAATTCACGCGAAAAAAGCGATTTAACTTCAATATCATGCGATATACACGATTTGGCTTCAAATTCGTGCGAAATAGCGATTTTAAAGAAACGAATTTGCTTCAAATTCATGCGAAATGAACAATTTAGCTTCAGATTCGTACGAAATACACGAATTAGCTTTGAATTCACGCGAAAAAAGCGATTTAACTTTCAATATCATGCGATATACACGATTTGGCTTCAAATTCGTGCGAAATAGCGATTTTAAACAAACGAATTTGCTTCAAATTCATGCGAAATGAACAATTTAGCTTCAGATTCGTACGAAATACACGTATTAGCTTTGAATTCAGGCGAAAGAAGCGATTTAACTTCAATATCATGCGATATACACGATTTGGCTTCAAATTCGTGCGAAATAGCGATTTTAAAGAAACGAATTTGCTTCAAATTCATGCGAAATGAACAATTTAGCTTCAGATTCGTACAAAATACACGTATTAGCTTTGAATTCAGGCGAAAGAAGCGATTTAACTTCAATATCATGCGATATACACGATTTGGCTTCAAATTCGTGCGAAATAGCGATTTTAAAGAAACGAATTTGCTTCAAATTCATGCGAAATGAACAATTTAGCTTCAGATTCGTACGAAATACACGTATTAGCTTTGAATTCACGCGAAAAAAGCGATTTAACTTCAATATCATGCGATATACACGATTTGGCTTCAAATTCGTGCGAAATAGCGATTTTAAACAAACGAATTTGCTTCAAATTCATGCGAAATGAACAATTTAGCTTCAGATTCGTACGAAATACACGTATTAGCTTTGAATTCAGGCGAAAGAAGCGATTTAACTTCAATATCATGCGATATACACGATTTGGCTTCAAATTCGTGCGAAATAGCGATTTTAAAGAAACGAATTTGCTTCAAATTCATGCGAAATGAACAATTTAGCTTCAGATTCGTACAAAATACACGTATTAGCTTTGAATTCAGGCGAAAGAAGCGATTTAACTTCAATATCATGCGATATACACGATTTGGCTTCAAATTCGTGCGAAATAGCGATTTTAAAGAAACGAATTTGCTTCAAATTCATGCGAAATGAACAATTTAGCTTCAGATTCGTACGAAATACACGAATTAGCTTTGAATTCACGCGAAAAAAGCGATTTAACTTTCAATATCATGCGATATACACGATTTGGCTTCAAATTCGTGCGAAATAGCGATTTTAAAGAAACGAATTTGCTTCAAATTCATGCGAAATGAACAATTTAGCTTCAGATTCGTACGAAATACACGAATTAGCTTTGAATTCACGCGAAAAAAGCGATTTAACTTCAATATCATACGATATACACGATTTGGCTTCAAATTCGTGCGAAATAGCGATTTTAAACAAACGAATTTGCTTCAAATTCATGCGAAATGAACAATTTAGCTTCAGATTCGTACGAAATACACGTATCAGCTTTGAATTCACGCGAAAAAAGCGATTTAACTTCAATATCATACGATATACACGATTTGGCTTCAAATTCGTGCGAAATAGCGATTTTAAAGAAACAAATTTGCTTCAAATTCATGCGAAATGAACAATTTAGCTTCAGTTTCGTACAAAATACACGTATTAGCTTTGAATTCACGCGAAAAAAGCGATTTAACTTCAATATCATGCGATATACGCGATTTGGCTTCAAATTCGTGCGAAATAGCGATTTTAAAGAATCGAATTTGCTTCAAATTCATGCGAAATGAACAATTTAGCTTCAGATTCGTACGAAATACACGTATTAGCTTTGAATTCACGCGAAAAAAGCGTTTTAACTTCAATATCATGCGATATACACGATTTGGCTTCAAATTCGTGCGAAATAGCGATTTTAAAGAGACGAATTTGCTTCAAATTCATGCGAAATGAACAATTTAGATTCAGATTCGTACGAAATACACGAATTAGCTTTGAATTCACGCGAAAAAAGCGATTTAACTTTCAATATCATGCGATATACACGATTTGGCTTCAAATTCGTGCGAAATAGCGATTTTAAACAAACGAATTTGCTTCAAATTCATGCGAAATGAACAATTTAGCTTCAGATTCGTACGAAATACACGTATTAGCTTTGAATTCACGCGAAAAAAGCGATTTAACTTCAATATCATACGATATACACGATTTGGCTTCAAATTCGTGCGAAATAGCGATTTTAAAGAAACAAATTTGCTTCAAATTCATGCGAAATGAACAATTTAGCTTCAGATTCGTACGAAATACACGTATTAGCTTTGAATTCACGCGAAAAAAGCGATTTAACTTCAATATCATACGATATACACGATTTGGCTTCAAATTCGTGCGAAATAGCGATTTTAAAGAAACAAATTTGCTTCAAATTCATGCGAAATGAACAATTTAGCTTCAGATTCGTACAAAATACACGCATTAGCTTTGAATTCACGCGAAAAAAGCGATTTAACTTCAATATCATGCGATATACACGATTTGGCTTCAAATTCGTGCGAAATAGCGATTTTAAACAAACGAATTTGCTTCAAATTCATGCGAAATGAACAATTTAGCTTCAGATTCGTACGAAATACACGTATTAGCTTTGAATTCACGCGAAAAAAGCGATTTAACTTCAATATCATACGATATACACGATTTGGCTTCAAATTCGTGCGAAATAGCGATTTTAAAGAAACAAATTTGCTTCAAATTCATGCGAAATGAACAATTTAGCTTCAGATTCGTACAAAATACACGTATTAGCTTTGAATTCACGCGAAAAAAGCGATTTAACTTCAATATCATGCGATATACACGATTTGGCTTCAAATTCGTGCGAAATAGCGATTTTAAACAAACGAATTTGCTTCAAATTCATGCGAAATGAACAATTTAGCTTCAGATTCGTACGAAATACACGTATTAGCTTTGAATTCAGGCGAAAGAAGCGATTTAACTTCAATATCATGCGATATACACGATTTGGCTTCAAATTCGTGCGAAATAGCGATTTTAAAGAAACGAATTTGCTTCAAATTCATGCGAAATGAACAATTTAGCTTCAGATTCGTACAAAATACACGTATTAGCTTTGAATTCACGCGAAAAAAGCGATTTAACTTCAATATCATGCGATATACACGATTTGGCTTCAAATTCGTGCGAAATAGCGATTTTAAACAAACGAATTTGCTTCAAATTCATGCGAAATGAACAATTTAGCTTCAGATTCGTACGAAATACACGTATTAGCTTTGAATTCAGGCGAAAGAAGCGATTTAACTTCAATATCATGCGATATACACGATTTGGCTTCAAATTCGTGCGAAATAGCGATTTTAAACAAACGAATTTGCTTCAAATTCATGCGAAATGAACAATTTAGCTTCAGATTCGTACGAAATACACGTATTAGCTTTGAATTCAGGCGAAAGAAGCGATTTAACTTCAATATCATGCGATATACACGATTTGGCTTCAAATTCGTGCGAAATAGCGATTTTAAAGAAAAGAATTTGCTTCAAATTCATGCGAAATGAACAATTTAGCTTCAGATTCGTACGAAATACACGTATTAGCTTTGAATTCACGCGAAAAAAGCGATTTAACTTCAATATCATGCGATATACACGATTTGGCTTCAAATTCGTGCGAAATAGCGATTTTAAAGAGACGAATTTGCTTCAAATTCATGCGAAATTAACAATTTAGATTCAGATTCGTACGAAATACACGAATTAGCTTTGAATTCACGCGAAAAAAGCGATTTAACTTTCAATATCATGCGATATACACGATTTGGCTTCAAATTCGTGCGAAATAGCGATTTTAAACAAACGAATTTGCTTCAAATTCATGCGAAATGAACAATTTAGCTTCAGATTCGTACGAAATACACGTATTAGCTTTGAATTCAGGCGAAAGAAGCGATTTAACTTCAATATCATGCGATATACACGATTTGGCTTCAAATTCGTGCGAAATAGCGATTTTAAAGAAACGAATTTGCTTCAAATTCATGCGAAATGAACAATTTAGCTTCAGATTAGTACAAAATACACGTATTAGCTTTGAATTCACGCGAAAAAAGCGATTTAACTTCAATATCATGCGATATACACGATTTGGCTTCAAATTCGTGCGAAATAGCGATTTTAAACAAACGAATTTGCTTCAAATTCATGCGAAATGAACAATTTAGCTTCAGATTCGTACGAAATACAAGTATTAGCTTTGAATTCACGCGAAAAAAGCGATTTAACTTCAATATCATGCGATATACACGATTTGGCTTCAAATTCGTGCGAAATAGCGATTTTAAAGAAACGAATTTGCTTCAAATTCATGCGAAATGAACAATTTAGATTCAGATTCGTACGAAATACACGAATTAGCTTTGAATTCACGCGAAAAAAGCGATTTAACTTCAATATCATGCGATATACACGATTTGGCTTCAAATTCGTGCGAAATAGCGATTTTAAAGAAACAAATTTGCTTCAAATTCATGCGAAATGAACAATTTAGCTTCAGATTCGTACAAAATACACGTATTAGCTTTGAATTCACGCGGAAAAAGCGATTTAACTTCAATATCATGCGATATACACGATTTGGCTTCAAATTCGTGCGAAATAGCGATTTTAAAGAAACGAATTTGCTTCAAATTCATGCGAAATGAACAATTTAGCTTCAGATTCGTACAAAATACACGTATTAGCTTTGAATTCACGCGGAAAAAGCGATTTAACTTCAATATCATGCGATATACACGATTTGGCTTCAAATTCGTGCGAAATAGCGATTTTAAAGAAACGAATTTGCTTCAAATTCATGCGAAATGAACAATTTAGCTTCAGTTTCGTACAAAATACACGTATTAGCTTTGAATTCACGCGAAAAAAGCGATTTAACTTCAATATCATGCGATATACGCGATTTGGCTTCAAATTCGTGCGAAATAGCGATTTTAAAGAAACGAATTTGCTTCAAATTCATGCGAAATGAACAATTTAGCTTCAGATTCGTACGAAATACACGTATTAGCTTTGAATTCACGCGAAAAAAGCGATTTAACTTCAATATCATGCGATATACACGATTTGGCTTCAAATTCGTGCGAAATAGCGATTTTAAAGAGACGAATTTGCTTCAAATTCATGCGAAATGAACAATTTAGATTCAGATTCGTACGAAATACACGAATTAGCTTTGAATTCACGCGAAAAAAGCGATTTAACTTTCAATATCATGCGATATACACGATTTGGCTTCAAATTCGTGCGAAATAGCGATTTTAAACAAACGAATTTGCTTCAAATTCATGCGAAATGAACAATTTAGCTTCAGATTCGTACGAAATACACGTATTAGCTTTGAATTCACGCGAAAAAAGCGATTTAACTTCAATATCATGCGATATACACGATTTGGCTTCAAATTCGTGCGAAATAGCGATTTTAAACAAACGAATTTGCTTCAAATTCATGCGAAATGAACAATTTAGCTTCAGATTCGTACGAAATACACGTATTAGCTTTGAATTCATGCGAAAGAAGCGATTTAACTTCAATATCATGCGATATACACGATTTGGCTTCAAATTCGTGCGAAATAGCGATTTTAAAGAAACGAATTTGCTTCAAATTCATGCGAAATGAACAATTTAGCTTCAGATTCGTACGAAATACACGTATTAGCTTTGAATTCACGCGAAAAAAGCGATTTAAATTCAATATCATGCGATATACACGATTTGGCTTCAAATTCGTGCGAAATAGCGATTTTAAAGAGACGAATTTGCTTCAAATTCATGCGAAATTAACAATTTAGCCTCAGATTCGTACGAAATACACGAATTAGCTTTGAATTCACGCGAAAAAAGCGATTTAACTTTCAATATCATGCGATATACACGATTTGGCTTCAAATTCGTGCGAAATAGCGATTTTAAACAAACGAATTTGCTTCAAATTCATGCGAAATGAACAATTTAGCTTCAGATTCGTACGAAATACACGTATTAGCTTTGAATTCAGGCGAAAGAAGCGATTTAACTTCAATATCATGCGATATACACGATTTGGCTTCAAATTCGTGCGAAATAGCGATTTTAAAGAAACGAATTTGCTTCAAATTCATGCGAAATGAACAATTTAGCTTCAGATTCGTACAAAATACACGTATTAGCTTTGAATTCACGCGAAAAAAGCGATTTAACTTCAATATCATGCGATATACACGATTTGGCTTCAAATTCGTGCGAAATAGGGATTTTAAACAAACGAATTTGCTTCAAATTCATGCGAAATGAACAATTTAGCTTCAGATTCGTACGAAATACACGTATTAGCTTTGAATTCACGCGAAAAAAGCGATTTAACTTCAATATCATGCGATATACACGATTTGGCTTCAAATTCGTGCGAAATAGCGATTTTAAAGAAACGAATTTGCTTCAAATTCATGCGAAATGAACAATTTAGATTCAGATTCGTACGAAATACACGAATTAGCTTTGAATTCACGCGAAAAAAGCGATTTAACTTCAATATCATGCGATATACACGATTTGGCTTCAAATTCGTGCGAAATAGCGATTTTAAAGAAACAAATTTGCTTCAAATTCATGCGAAATGAACAATTTAGCTTCAGATTCGTACAAAATACACGTATTAGCTTTGAATTCACGCGGAAAAAGCGATTTAACTTCAATATCATGCGATATACACGATTTGGCTTCAAATTCGTGCGAAATAGCGATTTTAAAGAAACGAATTTGCTTCAAATTCATGCGAAATGAACAATTTAGCTTCAGATTCGTACAAAATACACGTATTAGCTTTGAATTCACGCGGAAAAAGCGATTTAACTTCAATATCATGCGATATACACGATTTGGCTTCAAATTCGTGCGAAATAGCGATTTTAAAGAAACGAATTTGCTTCAAATTCATGCGAAATGAACAATTTAGCTTCAGTTTCGTACAAAATACACGTATTAGCTTTGAATTCACGCGAAAAAAGCGATTTAACTTCAATATCATGCGATATACGCGATTTGGCTTCAAATTCGTGCGAAATAGCGATTTTAAAGAAACGAATTTGCTTCAAATTCATGCGAAATGAACAATTTAGCTTCAGATTCGTACGAAATACACGTATTAGCTTTGAATTCACGCGAAAAAAGCGATTTAACTTCAATATCATGCGATATACACGATTTGGCTTCAAATTCGTGCGAAATAGCGATTTTAAAGAGACGAATTTGCTTCAAATTCATGCGAAATGAACAATTTAGATTCAGATTCGTACGAAATACACGAATTAGCTTTGAATTCACGCGAAAAAAGCGATTTAACTTTCAATATCATGCGATATACACGATTTGGCTTCAAATTCGTGCGAAATAGCGATTTTAAACAAACGAATTTGCTTCAAATTCATGCGAAATGAACAATTTAGCTTCAGATTCGTACGAAATACACGTATTAGCTTTGAATTCACGCGAAAAAAGCGATTTAACTTCAATATCATACGATATACACGATTTGGCTTCAAATTCGTGCGAAATAGCGATTTTAAAGAAACAAATTTGCTTCAAATTCATGCGAAATGAACAATTTAGCTTCAGATTCGTACAAAATACACGTATTAGCTTTGAATTCACGCGAAAAAAGCTATTTAACTTCAATATCATGCGATATACACGATTTGGCTTCAAATTCGTGCGAAATAGCGATTTTAAAGAAACGAATTTGCTTCAAATTCATGCGAAATGAACAATTTAGCTTCAGATTCGTACGAAATACACGAATTAGCTTTGAATTCACGCGAAAAAAGCGATTTAACTTTCAATATCATGCGATATACACGATTTGGCTTCAAATTCGTGCGAAATAGCGATTTTAAACAAACGAATTTGCTTCAAATTCATGCGATATGAACAATTTAGCTTCAGATTCGTACGAAATACACGTATTAGCTTTGAATTCAGGCGAAAGAAGCGATTTAACTTCAATATCATGCGATATACACGATTTGGCTTCAAATTCGTGCGAAATAGCGATTTTAAAGAAACGAATTTGCTTCAAATTCATGCGAAATGAACAATTTAGCTTCAGATTCGTACAAAATACACGTATTAGCTTTGAATTCACGCGAAAAAAGCGATTTAACTTCAATATCATGCGATATACACGATTTGGCTTCAAATTCGTGCGAAATAGCGATTTTAAACAAACGAATTTGCTTCAAATTCATGCGAAATGAACAATTTAGCTTCAGATTCGTACGAAATACACGTATTAGCTTTGAATTCAGGCGAAAGAAGCGATTTAACTTCAATATCATGCGATATACACGATTTGGCTTCAAATTCGTGCGAAATAGCGATTTTAAAGAAACGAATTTGCTTCAAATTCATGCGAAATGAACAATTTAGCTTCAGATTCGTACAAAATACACGTATTAGCTTTGAATTCACGCGGAAAAAGCGATTTAACTTCAATATCATGCGATATACACGATTTGGCTTCAAATTCGTGCGAAATAGCGATTTTAAAGAAACGAATTTACTTCAAATTCATGCGAAATGAACAATTTAGCTTCAGTTTCGTACAAAATACACGTATTAGCTTTGAATTCACGCGAAAAAAGCGATTTAACTTCAATATCATGCGATATACGCGATTTGGCTTCAAATTCGTGCGAAATAGCGATTTTAAAGAAACGAATTTGCTTCAAATTCATGCGAAATGAACAATTTAGCTTCAGATTCGTACGAAATACACGTATTAGCTTTGAATTCACGCGAAAAAAGCGATTTAACTTCAATATCATGCGATATACACGATTTGGCTTCAAATTCGTGCGAAATAGCGATTTTAAAGAGACGAATTTGCTTCAAATTCATGCGAAATGAACAATTTAGATTCAGATTCGTACGAAATACACGAATTAGCTTTGAATTCACGCGAAAAAAGCGATTTAACCTTCAATATCATGCGATATACACGATTTGGCTTCAAATTCGTGCATTATAGCGATTTTAAACAAACGAATTTGCTTCAAATTCATGCGAAATGAACAATTTAGCTTCAGATTCGTACGAAATACACGTATTAGCTTTGAATTCACGCGAAAAAAGCGATTTAACTTCAATATCATACGATATACACGATTTGGCTTCAAATTCGTGCGAAATAGCGATTTTAAAGAAACGAATTTGCTTCAAATTCATGCGAAATGAACAATTTAGCTTCAGATTCGTACAAAATACACGTATTAGCTTTGAATTCACGCGAAAAAAGCGATTTAACTTCAATATCATGCGATATACACGATTTGGCTTCAAATTCGTGCGAAATAGCGATTTTAAAGAAACGAATTTGCTTCAAATTCATGCGAAATGAACAATTTAGCTTCAGATTCGTACGAAATACACGAATTAGCTTTGAATTCACGCGAAAAAAGCGATTTAACTTTCAATATCATGCGATATACACGATTTGACTTCAAATTCGTGCGAAATAGCGATTTTAAACAAACGAATTTGCTTCAAATTCATGCGAAATGAACAATTTAGCTTCAGATTCGTACGAAATACACGTATTAGCTTTGAATTCAGGCGAAAGAAGCGATTTAACTTCAATATCATGCGATATACACGATTTGGCTTCAAATTCGTGCGAAATAGCGATTTTAAAGAAACGAATTTGCTTCAAATTCATGCGAAATGAACAATTTAGCTTCAGATTCGTACAAAATACACGTATTAGCTTTGAATTCAGGCGAAAGAAGCGATTTAACTTCAATATCATGCGATATACACGATTTGGCTTCAAATTCGTGCGAAATAGCGATTTTAAAGAAACGAATTTGCTTCAAATTCATGCGAAATGAACAATTTAGCTTCAGATTCGTACGAAATACACGTATTAGCTTTGAATTCACGCGAAAAAAGCGATTTAACTTCAATATCATGCGATATACACGATTTGGCTTCAAATTCGTGCGAAATAGCGATTTTAAACAAACGAATTTGCTTCAAATTCATGCGAAATGAACAATTTAGCTTCAGATTCGTACGAAATACACGTATTAGCTTTGAATTCAGGCGAAAGAAGCGATTTAACTTCAATATCATGCGATATACACGATTTGCCTTCAAATTCGTGCGAAATAGCGATTTTAAAGAAACGAATTTGCTTCAAATTCATGCGAAATGAACAATTTAGCTTCAGATTCGTACAAAATACACGTATTAGCTTTGAATTCACGCGAAAAATGCTATTTAACTTCAATATCATGCGATATACACGATTTGGCTTCAAATTCGTGCGAAATAGCGATTTTAAAGAAACGAATTTGCTTCAAATTCATGCGAAATGAACAATTTAGCTTCAGATTCGTACGAAATACACGAATTAGCTTTGAATTCACGCGAAAAAAGCGATTTAACTTTCAATATCATGCGATATACACGATTTGGCTTCAAATTCGTGCGAAATAGCGATTTTAAAGAAACGAATTTGCTTCAAATTCATGCGAAATGAACAATTTAGCTTCAGATTCGTACGAAATACACGTATTAGCTTTGAATTCACGCGAAAAAAGCTATTTAACTTCAATATCATACGATATACACGATTTGGCTTCAAATTCGTGCGAAATAGCGATTTTAAAGAAACAAATTTGCTTCAAATTCATGCGAAATGAACAATTTAGCTTCAGATTCGTACAAAATACTCGTATTAGCTTTGAATTCACGCGAAAAATGCTATTTAACTTCAATATCATGCGATATACACGATTTGGCTTCAAATTCGTGCGAAATAGCGATTTTAAAGAAACGAATTTGCTTCAAATTCATGCGAAATGAACAATTTAGCTTCAGATTCGTACGAAATACACGAATTAGCTTTGAATTCACGCGAAAAAAGCGATTTAACTTTCAATATCATGCGATATACACGATTTGGCTTCAAATTCGTGCGAAATAGCGATTTTAAACAAACGAATTTGCTTCAAATTCATGCGATATGAACAATTTAGCTTCAGATTCGTACGAAATACACGTATTAGCTTTGAATTCAGGCGAAAGAAGCGATTTAACTTCAATATCATGCGATATACACGATTTGGCTTCAAATTCGTGCGAAATAGCGATTTTAAAGAAACGAATTTGCTTCAAATTCATGCGAAATGAACAATTTAGCTTCAGATTCGTACAAAATACACGTATTAGCTTTGAATTCACGCGGAAAAAGCGATTTAACTTCAATATCATGCGATATACACGATTTGGCATCAAATTCGTGCGAAATAGCGATTTTAAAGAAACGAATTTGCTTCAAATTCATGCGAAATGAACAATTTAGCTTCAGTTTCGTACAAAATACACGTATTAGCTTTGAATTCACGCGAAAAAAGCGATTTAACTTCAATATCATGCGATATACGCGATTTGGCTTCAAATTCGTGCGAAATAGCGATTTTAAAGAAACGAATTTGCTTCAAATTCATGCGAAATGAACAATTTAGCTTCAGATTCGTACGAAATACACGTATTAGCTTTGAATTCACGCGAAAAAAGCGATTTAACTTCAATATCATGCGATATACACGATTTGGCTTCAAATTCGTGCGAAATAGCGATTTTAAAGAGACGAATTTGCTTCAAATTCATGCGAAATGAACAATTTAGATTCAGATTCGTACGAAATACACGAATTAGCTTTGAATTCACGCGAAAAAAGCGATTTAACTTTCAATATCATGCGATATACACGATTTGGCTTCAAATTCGTGCGATATAGCGATTTTAAACAAACGAATTTGCTTCAAATTCATGCGAAATGAACAATTTAGCTTCAGATTCGTACGAAATACACGTATTAGCTTTGAATTCACGCGAAAAAAAGCGATTTAACTTCAATATCATACGATATACACGATTTGGCTTCAAATTCGTGCGAAATAGCGATTTTAAAGAAACGAATTTGCTTCAAATTCATGCGAAATGAACAATTTAACTTCAGATTCGTACAAAATACACGTATTAGCTTTGAATTCACGCGAAAAAAGCGATTTAACTTCAATATCATGCGATATACACGATTTGGCTTCAAATTCGTGCGAAATAGCGATTTTAAAGAAACGAATTTGCTTCAAATTCATGCGAAATGAACAATTTAGCTTCAGATTCGTACAAAATACACGTATTAGCTTTGAATTCACGCGGAAAAAGCGATTTAACTTCAATATCATGCGATATACACGATTTGGCTTCAAATTCGTGCGAAATAGCGATTTTAAACAAACGAATTTGCTTCAAATTCATGCGAAATGAACAATTTAGCTTCAGATTCGTACGAAATACACGTATTAGCTTTGAATTCACGCGAAAAAAGCGATTTAACTTCAATATCATGCGATATACACGATTTGGCTTCAAATTCGTGCGAAATAGCGATTTTAAACAAACGAATTTGCTTCAAATTCATGCGAAATGAACAATTTAGCTTCAGATTCGTACGAAATACACGTATTAGCTTTGAATTCAGGCGAAAGAAGCGATTTAACTTCAATATCATGCGATATACACGATTTGGCTTCAAATTCGTGCGAAATAGCGATTTTAAAGAAACGAATTTGCTTCAAATTCATGCGAAATGAACAATTTAGCTTCAGATTCGTACAAAATACACGTATTAGCTTTGAATTCACGCGAAAAAAGCGATTTAACTTCAATATCATGCGATATACACGATTTGGCTTCAAATTCGTGCGAAATAGCGATTTTAAACAAACGAATTTGCTTCAAATTCATGCGAAATGAACAATTTAGCTTCAGATTCGTACGAAATACACGTATTAGCTTTGAATTCAGGCGAAAGAAGCGATTTAACTTCAATATCATGCGATATACACGATTTGGCTTCAAATTCGTGCGAAATAGCGATTTTAAAGAAACGAATTTGCTTCAAATTCATGCGAAATGAACAATTTAGCTTCAGATTCGTACAAAATACACGTATTAGCTTTGAATTCACGCGGAAAAAGCGATTTAACTTCAATATCATGCGATATACACGATTTGGCTTCAAATTCGTGCGAAATAGCGATTTTAAAGAAACGAATTTGCTTCAAATTCATGCGAAATGAACAATTTAGCTTCAGTTTCGTACAAAATACACGTATTAGCTTTGAATTCACGCGAAAAAAGCGATTTAACTTCAATATCATGCGATATACGCGATTTGGCTTCAAATTCGTGCGAAATAGCGATTTTAAAGAAACGAATTTGCTTCAAATTCATGCGAAATGAACAATTTAGCTTCAGATTCGTACGAAATACACGTATTAGCTTTGAATTCACGCGAAAAAAGCGATTTAACTTCAATATCATGCGATATACACGATTTGGCTTCAAATTCGTGCGAAATAGCGATTTTAAAGAGACGAATTTGCTTCAAATTCATGCGAAATGAACAATTTAGATTCAGATTCGTACGAAATACACGAATTAGCTTTGAATTCACGCGAAAAAAGCGATTTAACTTTCAATATCATGCGATATACACGATTTGGCTTCAAATTCGTGCGAAATAGCGATTTTAAACAAACGAATTTGCTTCAAATTCATGCGAAATGAACAATTTAGCTTCAGATTCGTACGAAATACACGTATTAGCTTTGAATTCACGCGAAAAAAGCGATTTAACTTCAATATCATACGATATACACGATTTGGCTTCAAATTCGTGCGAAATAGCGATTTTAAACAAACGAATTTGCTTCAAATTCATGCGAAATGAACAATTTAGCTTCAGATTCGTACGAAATACACGTATTAGCTTTGAATTCAGGCGAAAGAAGCGATTTAACTTCAATATCATGCGATATACACGATTTGGCTTCAAATTCGTGCGAAATAGCGATTTTAAAGAAACGAATTTGCTTCAAATTCATGCGAAATGAACAATTTAGCTTCAGATTCGTACAAAATACACGTATTAGCTTTGAATTCACGCGGAAAAAGCGATTTAACTTCAATATCATGCGATATACACGATTTGGCTTCAAATTCGTGCGAAATAGCGA
The DNA here is from genome assembly GCF_051020955.1 of Megalopta genalis. NCBI lineage: Eukaryota > Metazoa > Arthropoda > Insecta > Hymenoptera > Halictidae > Megalopta > Megalopta genalis. The sequence goes on along the minus strand of NW_027476537.1, from coordinate 84,529 downwards.
TTTTAAAGAAACGAATTTGCTTCAAATTCATGCGAAATGAACAATTTAGCTTCAGTTTCGTACAAAATACACGTATTAGCTTTGAATTCACGCGAAAAAAGCGATTTAACTTCAATATCATGCGATATACGCGATTTGGCTTCAAATTCGTGCGAAATAGCGATTTTAAAGAAACGAATTTGCTTCAAATTCATGCGAAATGAACAATTTAGCTTCAGATTCGTACGAAATACACGTATTAGCTTTGAATTCACGCGAAAAAAGCGATTTAACTTCAATATCATGCGATATACACGATTTGGCTTCAAATTCGTGCGAAATAGCGATTTTAAAGAGACGAATTTGCTTCAAATTCATGCGAAATGAACAATTTAGATTCAGATTCGTTCGAAATACACGAATTAGCTTTGAATTCACGCGAAAAAAGCGATTTAACTTTCAATATCATGCGATATACACGATTTGGCTTCAAATTCGTGCGAAATAGCGATTTTAAACAAACGAATTTGCTTCAAATTCATGCGAAATGAACAATTTAGCTTCAGATTCGTACGAAATACACGTATTAGCTTTGAATTCACGCGAAAAAAGCGATTTAACTTCAATATCATACGATATACACGATTTGGCTTCAAATTCGTGCGAAATAGCGATTTTAAACAAACGAATTTGCTTCAAATTCATGCGAAATGAACAATTTAGCTTCAGATTCGTACGAAATACACGTATTAGCTTTGAATTCAGGCGAAAGAAGCGATTTAACTTCAATATCATGCGATATACACGATTTGGCTTCAAATTCGTGCGAAATAGCGATTTTAAAGAAACGAATTTGCTTCAAATTCATGCGAAATGAACAATTTAGCTTCAGATTCGTACAAAATACACGTTTTTGCTTTGAATTCACGCGGAAAAAGCGATTTAACTTCAATATCATGCGATATACACGATTTGGCTTCAAATTCGTGCGAAATAGCGATTTTAAAGAAACGAATTTGCTTCAAATTCATGCGAAATGAACAATTTAGCTTCAGATTCGTACAAAATACACGTATTAGCTTTGAATTCACGCGGAAAAAGCGATTTAACTTCAATATCATGCGATATACACGATTTGGATTCAAATTCGTGCGAAATAGCGATTTTAAACAAACGAATTTGCTTCAAATTCATGCGAAATGAACAATTTAGCTTCAGATTCGTACGAAATACACGTATTAGCTTTGAACTCACGCGAAAAAAGCGATTTAACTTCAATATCACGCGATATACACGATTTGGCTTCAAATTCGTGCGAAATAGCGATTTTAAACAAACGAATTTGCTTCAAATTCATGCGAAATGAACAATTTAGCTTCAGATTCGTACAAAATACACGTATTAGCTTTGAATTCACGCGGAAAAAGCGATTTAACTTCAATATCATGCGATATACACGATTTGGCTTCAAATTCGTGCGAAATAGCGATTTTAAAGAAACGAATTTGCTTCAAATTCATGCGAAATGAACAATTTAGCTTCAGATTCGTACAAAATACACGTATTAGCTTTGAATTCACGCGGAAAAAGCGATTTAACTTCAATATCATGCGATATACGCGATTTGGCTTCAAATTCGTGCGAAATAGCGATTTTAAAGAAACGAATTTGCTTCAAATTCATGCGAAATGAACAATTTAGCTTCAGATTCGTACGAAATACACGTATTAGCTTTGAATTCACGCGAAAAAAGCGATTTAACTTCAATATCATGCGATATACACGATTTGGCTTCAAATTCGTGCGAAATAGCGATTTTAAAGAAACGAATTTGCTTCAAATTCATGCGAAATGAACAATTTAGTTTCAGATTCGTACAAAATACACGTATTAGCTTTGAATTCACGCGAAAAAAGCGATTTAACTTCAATATCATGCGATATACACGATTTGGCTTCAAATTCGTGCGAAATAGCGATTTTAAAGAAACGAATTTGCTTCAAATTCATGCGAAATGAACAATTTAGATTCAGATTCGTACGAAATACACGAATTAGCTTTGAATTCGCGCGAAAAAAGCGATTTAACTTCAATATCATGCGATATACACGATTTGGCTTCAAATTCGTGCGAAATAGCGATTTTAAAGAAACGAATTTGCTTCAAATTCATGCGAAATGAACAATTTAGCTTCAGATTCGTACGAAATACACGAATTAGCTTTGAATTCACGCGAAAAAAGCGATTTAACTTTCAATATCATGCGATATACACGATTTGGCTTCAAATTCGTGCGAAATAGCGATTTTAAACAAACGAATTTGCTTCAAATTCATGCGAAATGAACAATTTAGCTTCAGATTCGTACGAAATACACGTATTAGCTTTGAATTCACGCGAAAAAAGCGATTTAACTTCAATATCATACGATATACACGATTTGGCTTCAAATTCGTGCGAAATAGCGATTTTAAAGAAACAAATTTGCTTCAAATTCATGCGAAATGAACAATTTAGCTTCAGATTCGTACAAAATACACGTATTAGCTTTGAATTCACGCGAAAAAAGCGATTTAACTTCAATATCATGCGATATACACGATTTGGCTTCAAATTCGTGTGAAATAGCGATTTTAAAGAAACGAATTTGCTTCAAATTCATGCGAAATGAACAATTTAGCTTCAGATTCGTACGAAATACACGAATTAGCTTTGAATTCACGCGAAAAAAGCGATTTAACTTCCAATATCATGCGATATACACGATTTGGCTTCAAATTCGTGCGAAATAGCGATTTTAAACAAACGAATTTGCTTCAAATTCATGCGAAATGAACAATTTAGCTTCAGATTCGTACGAAATACACGTATTAGCTTTGAATTCAGGCGAAAGAAGCGATTTAACTTCAATATCATGCGATATACACGATTTGGCTTCAAATTCGTGCGAAATAGCGATTTTAAAGAAACGAATTTGCTTCAAATTCATGCGAAATGAACAATTTAGCTTCAGATTCGTACAAAATACACGTATTAGCTTTGAATTCACGCGAAAAAAGCGATTTAACTTCAATATCATGCGATATACACGATTTGGCTTCAAATTCGTGCGAAATAGCGATTTTAAACAAACGAATTTGCTTCAAATTCATGCGAAATGAACAATTTAGCTTCAGATTCGTACGAAATACACGTATTAGCTTTGAATTCAGGCGAAAGAAGCGATTTAACTTCAATATCATGCGATATACACGATTTGGCTTCAAATTCGTGCGAAATAGCGATTTTAAAGAAACGAATTTGCTTCAAATTCATGCGAAATGAACAATTTAGCTTCAGATTCGTACAAAATACACGTATTAGCTTTGAATTCACGCGGAAAAAGCGATTTAACTTCAATATCATGCGATATACACGATTTGGCTTCAAATTCGTGCGAAATAGCGATTTTAAAGAAACCAATTTGCTTCAAATTCATGCGAAATGAACAATTTAGCTTCAGTTTCGTACAAAATACACGTATTAGCTTTGAATTCACGCGAAAAAAGCGATTTAACTTTCAATATCATGCGATATGCACGATTTGGCTTCAAATTCGTGCGAAATAGCGATTTTAAACAAACGAATTTGCTTCAAATTCATGCGAAATGAACAATTTAGCTTCAGATTCGTACGAAATACACGTATTAGCTTTGAATTCAGGCGAAAGAAGCGATTTAACTTCAATATCATGCGATATACACGATTTGGCTTCAAATTCGTGCGAAATAGCGATTTTAAACAAACGAATTTGCTTCAAATTCATGCGAAATGAACAATTTAGCTTCAGATTCGTACGAAATACACGTATTAGCTTTGAATTCAGGCGAAAGAAGCGATTTAACTTCAATATCATGCGATATACACGATTTGGCTTCAAATTCGTGCGAAATAGCGATTTTAAAGAAACGAATTTGCTTCAAATTCATGCGAAATGAACAATTTAGCTTCAGATTCGTACAAAATACACGTATTAGCTTTGAATTCACGCGGAAAAAGCGATTTAACTTCAATATCATGCGATATACACGATTTGGCTTCAAATTCGTGCGAAATAGCGATTTTAAAGAAACCAATTTGCTTCAAATTCATGCGAAATGAACAATTTAGCTTCAGTTTCGTACAAAATACACGTATTAGCTTTGAATTCACGCGAAAAAAGCGATTTAACTTTCAATATCATGCGATATGCACGATTTGGCTTCAAATTCGTGCGAAATAGCGATTTTAAACAAACGAATTTGCTTCAAATTCATGCGAAATGAACAATTTAGCTTCAGATTCGTACGAAATACACGTATTAGCTTTGAATTCAGGCGAAAGAAGCGATTTAACTTCAATATCATGCGATATACGCGATTTGGCTTCAAATTCGTGCGAAATAGCGATTTTAAAGAAACGAATTTGCTTCAAATTCATGCGAAATGAACAATTTAGCTTCAGATTCGTACGAAATACACGGATTAGCTTTGAATTCACGCGAAAAAAGCGATTTAACTTCAATATCATGCGATATACACGATTTGGCTTCAAATTCGTGCGAAATAGCGATTTTAAAGAGACGAATTTGCTTCAAATTCATGCGAAATGAACAATTTAGATTCAGATTCGTACGAAATACACGAATTAGCTTTGAATTCACGCGAAAAAAGCGATTTAACTTTCAATATCATGCGATATACACGATTTGGCTTCAAATTCGTGCGAAATAGCGATTTTAAACAAACGAATTTGCTTCAAATTCATGCGAAATGAACAATTTAGCTTCAGATTCGTACGAAATACACGTATTAGCTTTGAATTCACGCGAAAAAAGCGATTTAACTTCAATATCATACGATATACACGATTTGGCTTCAAATTCGTGCGAAATAGCGATTTTAAAGAAACGAATTTGCTTCAAATTCATGCGAAATGAACAATTTAGCTTCAGATTCGTACGAAATACACGAATTAGCTTTGAATTCACGCGAAAAAAGCGATTTAACTTTCAATATCATGCGATATACACGATTTGGCTTCAAATTCGTGCGAAATAGCGATTTTAAACAAACGAATTTGCTTCAAATTCATGCGAAATGAACAATTTAGCTTCAGATTCGTACGAAATACACGTATTAGCTTTGAATTCAGGCGAAAGAAGCGATTTAACTTCAATATCATGCGATATACACGATTTGGCTTCAATTCGTGCGAAATAGCGATTTTAAACAAACGAATTTGCTTCAAATTCATGCGAAATGAACAATTTAGCTTCAGATTCGTACGAAATACACGTATTAGCTTTGAATTCACGCGAAAAAAGCGATTTAACTTCAATATCATACGATATACACGATTTGGCTTCAAATTCGTGCGAAATAGCGATTTTAAACAAACGAATTTGCTTCAAATTCATGTGAAATGAACAATTTAGCTTCAGATTCGTACAAAATACACGTATTAGCTTTGAATTCACGCGAAAAAAGCGATTTAACTTCAATATCATGCGATATACACGATTTGGCTTCAAATTCGTGCGAAATAGCGATTTTAAACAAACGAATTTGCTTCAAATTCATGCGAAATGAACAATTTAGCTTCAGATTCGTACGAAATACACGTATTAGCTTTGAATTCAGGCGAAAGAAGCGATTTAACTTCAATATCATGCGATATACACGATTTGGCTTCAAATTCGTGCGAAATAGCGATTTTAAAGAAACGAATTTGCTTCAAATTCATGCGAAATGAACAATTTAGCTTCAGATTCGTACAAAATACACGTATTAGCTTTGAATTCACGCGGAAAAAGCGATTTAACTTCAATATCATGCGATATACACGATTTGGCTTCAAATTCGTGCGAAATAGCGATTTTAAAGAAACCAATTTGCTTCAAATTCATGCGAAATGAACAATTTAGCTTCAGTTTCGTACAAAATACACGTATTAGCTTTGAATTCACGCGAAAAAAGCGATTTAACTTTCAATATCATGCGATATGCACGATTTGGCTTCAAATTCGTGCGAAATAGCGATTTTAAACAAACGAATTTGCTTCAAATTCATGCGAAATGAACAATTTAGCTTCAGATTCGTACGAAATACACGTATTAGCTTTGAATTCAGGCGAAAGAAGCGATTTAACTTCAATATCATGCGATATACACGATTTGGCTTCAAATTCGTGCGAAATAGCGATTTTAAACAAACGAATTTGCTTCAAATTCATGCGAAATGAACAATTTAGCTTCAGATTCGTACGAAATACACGTATTAGCTTTGAATTCAGGCGAAAGAAGCGATTTAACTTCAATATCATGCGATATACACGATTTGGCTTCAAATTCGTGCGAAATAGCGATTTTAAAGAAACGAATTTGCTTCAAATTCATGCGAAATGAACAATTTAGCTTCAGATTCGTACAAAATACACGTATTAGCTTTGAATTCACGCGGAAAAAGCGATTTAACTTCAATATCATGCGATATACACGATTTGGCTTCAAATTCGTGCGAAATAGCGATTTTAAAGAAACCAATTTGCTTCAAATTCATGCGAAATGAACAATTTAGCTTCAGTTTCGTACAAAATACACGTATTAGCTTTGAATTCACGCGAAAAAAGCGATTTAACTTTCAATATCATGCGATATGCACGATTTGGCTTCAAATTCGTGCGAAATAGCGATTTTAAACAAACGAATTTGCTTCAAATTCATGCGAAATGAACAATTTAGCTTCAGATTCGTACGAAATACACGTATTAGCTTTGAATTCAGGCGAAAGAAGCGATTTAACTTCAATATCATGCGATATACGCGATTTGGCTTCAAATTCGTGCGAAATAGCGATTTTAAAGAAACGAATTTGCTTCAAATTCATGCGAAATGAACAATTTAGCTTCAGATTCGTACGAAATACACGGATTAGCTTTGAATTCACGCGAAAAAAGCGATTTAACTTCAATATCATGCGATATACACGATTTGGCTTCAAATTCGTGCGAAATAGCGATTTTAAAGAGACGAATTTGCTTCAAATTCATGCGAAATGAACAATTTAGATTCAGATTCGTACGAAATACACGAATTAGCTTTGAATTCACGCGAAAAAAGCGATTTAACTTTCAATATCATGCGATATACACGATTTGGCTTCAAATTCGTGCGAAATAGCGATTTTAAACAAACGAATTTGCTTCAAATTCATGCGAAATGAACAATTTAGCTTCAGATTCGTACGAAATACACGTATTAGCTTTGAATTCACGCGAAAAAAGCGATTTAACTTCAATATCATACGATATACACGATTTGGCTTCAAATTCGTGCGAAATAGCGATTTTAAAGAAACGAATTTGCTTCAAATTCATGCGAAATGAACAATTTAGCTTCAGATTCGTACGAAATACACGAATTAGCTTTGAATTCACGCGAAAAAAGCGATTTAACTTTCAATATCATGCGATATACACGATTTGGCTTCAAATTCGTGCGAAATAGCGATTTTAAACAAACGAATTTGCTTCAAATTCATGCGAAATGAACAATTTAGCTTCAGATTCGTACGAAATACACGTATTAGCTTTGAATTCAGGCGAAAGAAGCGATTTAACTTCAATATCATGCGATATACACGATTTGGCTTCAAATTCGTGCGAAATAGCGATTTTAAACAAACGAATTTGCTTCAAATTCATGCGAAATGAACAATTTAGCTTCAGATTCGTACGAAATACACGTATTAGCTTTGAATTCACGCGAAAAAAGCGATTTAACTTCAATATCATACGATATACACGATTTGGCTTCAAATTCGTGCGAAATAGCGATTTTAAACAAACGAATTTGCTTCAAATTCATGTGAAATGAACAATTTAGCTTCAGATTCGTACAAAATACACGTATTAGCTTTGAATTCACGCGAAAAAAGCGATTTAACTTCAATATCATGCGATATACACGATTTGGCTTCAAATTCGTGCGAAATAGCGATTTTAAAGAAACGAATTTGCTTCAAATTCATGCGAAATGAACAATTTAGCTTCAGATTCGTACGAAATACACGAATTAGCTTTGAATTCACGCGAAAAAAGCGATTTAACTTTCAATATCATGCGATATACACGATTTGGCTTCAAATTCGTGCCAAATAGCGATTTTAAACAAACGAATTTGCTTCAAATTCATGCGAAATGAACAATTTAGCTTCAGATTCGTACGAAATACACGTATTAGCTTTGAATTCAGGCGAAAGAAGCGATTTAACTTCAATATCATGCGATATACACGATTTGGCTTCAAATTCGTGCGAAATAGCGATTTTAAAGAAACGAATTTGCTTCAAATTCATGCGAAATGAACAATTTAGTTTCAGATTCGTACAAAATACACGTATTAGCTTTGAATTCACGCGAAAAAAGCGATTTAACTTCAATATCATGCGATATACACGATTTGGCTTCAAATTCGTGCGAAATAGCGATTTTAAAGAAACGAATTTGCTTCAAATTCATGCGAAATGAACAATTTAGATTCAGATTCGTACGAAATACACGAATTAGCTTTGAATTCACGCGAAAAAAGCGATTTAACTTCAATATCATGCGATATACACGATTTGGCTTCAAATTCGTGCGAAATAGCGATTTTAAAGAAACGAATTTGCTTCAAATTCATGCGAAATGAACAATTTAGCTTCAGATTCGTACGAAATACACGAATTAGCTTTGAATTCACGCGAAAAAAGCGATTTAACTTTCAATATCATGCGATATACACGATTTGGCTTCAAATTCGTGCGAAATAGCGATTTTAAACAAACGAATTTGCTTCAAATTCATGCGAAATGAACAATTTAGCTTCAGATTCGTACGAAATACACGTATTAGCTTTGAATTCACGCGAAAAAAGCGATTTAACTTCAATATCATACGATATACACGATTTGGCTTCAAATTCGTGCGAAATAGCGATTTTAAAGAAACAAATTTGCTTCAAATTCATGCGAAATGAACAATTTAGCTTCAGATTCGTACAAAATACACGTATTAGCTTTGAATTCACGCGAAAAAAGCGATTTAACTTCAATATCATGCGATATACACGATTTGGCTTCAAATTCGTGTGAAATAGCGATTTTAAAGAAACGAATTTGCTTCAAATTCATGCGAAATGAACAATTTAGCTTCAGATTCGTACGAAATACACGAATTAGCTTTGAATTCACGCGAAAAAAGCGATTTAACTTTCAATATCATGCGATATACACGATTTGGCTTCAAATTCGTGCGAAATAGCGATTTTAAACAAACGAATTTGCTTCAAATTCATGCGAAATGAACAATTTAGCTTCAGATTCGTACGAAATACACGTATTAGCTTTGAATTCAGGCGAAAGAAGCGATTTAACTTCAATATCATGCGATATACACGATTTGGCTTCAAATTCGTGCGAAATAGCGATTTTAAAGAAACGAATTTGCTTCAAATTCATGCGAAATGAACAATTTAGCTTCAGATTCGTACAAAATACACGTATTAGCTTTGAATTCACGCGAAAAAAGCGATTTAACTTCAATATCATGCGATATACACGATTTGGCTTCAAATTCGTGCGAAATAGCGATTTTAAACAAACGAATTTGCTTCAAATTCATGCGAAATGAACAATTTAGCTTCAGATTCGTACGAAATACACGTATTAGCTTTGAATTCAGGCGAAAGAAGCGATTTAACTTCAATATCATGCGATATACACGATTTGGCTTCAAATTCGTGCGAAATAGCGATTTTAAAGAAACGAATTTGCTTCAAATTCATGCGAAATGAACAATTTAGCTTCAGATTCGTACAAAATACACGTATTAGCTTTGAATTCACGCGGAAAAAGCGATTTAACTTCAATATCATGCGATATACACGATTTGGCTTCAAATTCGTGCGAAATAGCGATTTTAAAGAAACCAATTTGCTTCAAATTCATGCGAAATGAACAATTTAGCTTCAGTTTCGTACAAAATACACGTATTAGCTTTGAATTCACGCGAAAAAAGCGATTTAACTTTCAATATCATGCGATATGCACGATTTGGCTTCAAATTCGTGCGAAATAGCGATTTTAAACAAACGAATTTGCTTCAAATTCATGCGAAATGAACAATTTAGCTTCAGATTCGTACGAAATACACGTATTAGCTTTGAATTCAGGCGAAAGAAGCGATTTAACTTCAATATCATGCGATATACACGATTTGGCTTCAAATTCGTGCGAAATAGCGATTTTAAAGAAACCAATTTGCTTCAAATTCATGCGAAATGAACAATTTAGCTTCAGTTTCGTACAAAATACACGTATTAGCTTTGAATTCACGCGAAAAAAGCGATTTAACTTTCAATATCATGCGATATGCACGATTTGGCTTCAAATTCGTGCGAAATAGCGATTTTAAACAAACGAATTTGCTTCAAATTCATGCGAAATGAACAATTTAGCTTCAGATTCGTACGAAATACACGTATTAGCTTTGAATTCAGGCGAAAGAAGCGATTTAACTTCAATATCATGCGATATACACGATTTGGCTTCAAATTCGTGCGAAATAGCGATTTTAAAGAAACGAATTTGCTTCAAATTCATGCGAAATGAACAATTTAGCTTCAGATTCGTACGAAATACACGAATTAGCTTTGAATTCACGCGAAAAAAGCGATTTAACTTTCAATATCATGCGATATACACGATTTGGCTTCAAATTCGTGCGAAATAGCGATTTTAAACAAACGAATTTGCTTCAAATTCATGCGAAATGAACAATTTAGCTTCAGATTCGTACGAAATACACGAATTAGCTTTGAATTCACGCGAAAAAAGCGATTTAACTTCAATATCATACGATATACACGATTTGGCTTCAAATTCGTGCGAAATAGCGATTTTAAAGAAACAAATTTGCTTCAAATTCATGCGAAATGAACAATTTAGCTTCAGATTCGTACAAAATACACGTATTAGCTTTGAATTCAGGCGAAAGAAGCGATTTAACTTCAATATCATGCGATATACACGATTTGGCTTCAAATTCGTGTGAAATAGCGATTTTAAAGAAACGAATTTGCTTCAAATTCATGCGAAATGAACAATTTAGCTTCAGATTCGTACGAAATACACGAATTAGCTTTGAATTCACGCGAAAAAAGCGATTTAACTTTCAATATCATGCGATATACACGATTTGGCTTCAAATTCGTGCGAAATAGCGATTTTAAACAAACGAATTTGCTTCAAATTCATGCGAAATGAACAATTTAGCTTCAGATTCGTACGAAATACACGTATTAGCTTTGAATTCAGGCGAAAGAAGCGATTTAACTTCAATATCATGCGATATACACGATTTGGCTTCAAATTCGTGCGAAATAGCGATTTTAAAGAAACGAATTTGCTTCAAATTCATGCGAAATGAACAATTTAGCTTCAGATTCGTACAAAATACACGTATTAGCTTTGAATTCACGCGGAAAAAGCGATTTAACTTCAATATCATGCGATATACACGATTTGGCTTCAAATTCGTGCGAAATAGCGATTTTAAACAAACGAATTTGCTTCAAATTCATGCGAAATGAACAATTTAGCTTCAGATTCGTACGAAATACACGTATTAGCTTTGAATTCAGGCGAAAGAAGCGATTTAACTTCAATATCATGCGATATACACGATTTGGCTTCAAATTCGTGCGAAATAGCGATTTTAAAGAAACGAATTTGCTTCAAATTCATGCGAAATGAACAATTTAGCTTCAGATTCGTACAAAATACACGTATTAGCTTTGAATTCACGCGGAAAAAGCGATTTAACTTCAATATCATGCGATATACACGATTTGGCTTCAAATTCGTGCGAAATAGCGATTTTAAAGAAACCAATTTGCTTCAAATTCATGCGAAATGAACAATTTAGCTTCAGTTTCGTACAAAATACACGTATTAGCTTTGAATTCACGCGAAAAAAGCGATTTAACTTTCAATATCATGCGATATGCACGATTTGGCTTCAAATTCGTGCGAAATAGCGATTTTAAACAAACGAATTTGCTTCAAATTCATGCGAAATGAACAATTTAGCTTCAGATTCGTACGAAATACACGTATTAGCTTTGAATTCAGGCGAAAGAAGCGATTTAACTTCAATATCATGCGATATACACGATTTGGCTACAAATTCGTGCGAAATAGCGATTTTAAAGAAACGAATTTGCTTCAAATTCATGCGAAATGAACAATTTAGTTTCAGATTCGTACAAAATACACGTATTAGCTTTGAATTCACGCGAAAAAAGCGATTTAACTTCAATATCATGCGATATACACGATTTGGCTTCAAATTCGTGCGAAATAGCGATTTTAAACAAACGAATTTGCTTCAAATTCATGCGAAATGAACAATTTAGCTTCAGATTCGTACGAAATACACGAATTAGCTTTGAATTCACGCGAAAAAAGCGATTTAACTTTCAATATCATGCGATATTGTTACGTCTCCCGACGTATTGATGTAACCATATAAATGCGGATTCGGCAAGCCAACGCCTTGCCGGGTCGAGCGCCGGGCGCTCGAAAAATTTTGGAAATAGGTGTCAAATTACATCGTAATTTGACACCCTTTTCAGGCCCGGGCCTTCAAATCGACCTAGCCATAAGAACATAGATTATATATATTAACCCGAACTAGTTATAGGAAGATATACTACATTCGAGCCCCTATCCTACGCTCTCCCGATACCCATCCTACCGTTCAACCCATTACCGACACCTCCACCAACGTTACCATACGAGTAATACCATAAGAAGCGTTCAAGCGTTTACCGACTCTTCCACTGATGTTACCATATGCGTAATACCGTAAGACGTGTGCAAGCGTTAGCTATAGAACACCAAAGACGCGCTCCGCTAGCCGACTCACCAGCATTCCCCGGCATCCCCACTCCGGAGGATTCCCCACCACACGGTACGCCCCACTCGTACCTCCCCGGAGCAGCAGCGCCCCCACAACCGAAGGAGGTCAGAGCACCAGCGAAGATCGTCAGTTCTACTCCCAGCTCCACCGAGGAACGACTTCCTCTGGAGACCTCCCCGCACTTTACTATTTCAACTCTACTCCCAGTCGTAGTTAATATTAGGAGTCTAAGTGTATCTTAATCTTGAATATATTCTTTAATACTTAGTTATTGTCGTACCCTTCAATCTTCAATCCTAACTTCTTCACGGCAAAGGAAACGAGTGTCGCCTATGGTCGAACGGTTGTCTAAACCCTTTCTGACTGCCAAGTTAATATACGCACGGAGCTCACCCTGAATGCTCGGTATAGAGACTTGAGGCTTTCGGTTGGAACCTGACAACAGTCCTTCTAAGCGACATAAGCTCCCCATGCCAAAACGCGCCGGTCGTAAATATCAGCTTCGGAAGCTTTGCCGAAAAACCAGCGCGATCGCTGACGGCTCACGGAGATTCGACCGCCAACGAAACTACGAGGCCCGTATCATCGCCCAGCTTCAGCGAGCCGTGAGACATCCATACGTCGAGCTGGTCCAGTGGAGCGAGCCCCGTCCGATCGACATAGACGATACCACGTCCTACCCTCCAGTCTACGCGAAGGGAGATCCACGTCGAAGGCGCTACACGACGTTCATCTTGAAGCGAGCCGCACTCCGAGCCCTCGAGGTCGCCCGGTCTATCGACCCGATGTACTAGACCGTCCGGTGAGTGCCTTTTGTAAACCGGCTATTCGCGAACGCATGAGATCCCGGTAATACACCGAACGTACGAGTCGCGTGTGTACCCAAAGGTTTGCAACGTACGTCTTGATCCGCGGTATTCGTGCGAATATATATATTTTTCGGGAAACGACGCCGCGGGACGTAACAATTTGGTGGCAGCGGTGGGATCGCTAAACCTCTCATGATGCCCGCGAATCCTCCAGCGGTTTCTACGCGCTCGCAAACATACGACCTCAAGTCCAAACAGTTAACGCAGGACGAATTATTCGCGATCCAGAAGTCCCTCGCTAATAAAGAGGCTCGCCTCGTAGAACAAGCTAATAGCTTGGAGAGGAAAAAGGAGGAATTTCAATCTCAAGTATCCCTAGCGCAGTCAGAGATGGACCTAGACCGCGAAGCCATCCACAACGAGAACGCCCAATTACGCGAACAACTCGAAATCTTAAAAACCGAAGCAACGCGCGTACAAAACCCCCTTTCTTCGGGCGCCTCAGAAATAACGAATCAGAACACAGGCAGTATGCCCGAACCAGAAAATTCCGGACTAACATTGAAGGCCGCGGCCGAATCCATACCCACGTTCGACGGATCTCAACCGCCGGTCCTCCAATTCACTCGCACGTGCCTCCGAGCCAGGACCCTGATTCCTCTACACGCGGAAGGTACTCTCGCAAAATTAATAGTCAGTAAATTACGCGGACGCGCATACATTGCAATAGAAGACTGGCCTATAAGAACAGTCTCGGGAGTTTGCGACAGATTGAAAAACGTTTTCGGATCATGCCACACTGTCGACCACTATCGCGGAGAGTTGTCGAATATTTTCATGCGTCCGAACGAACACATATTAGACTACATTAGTCGCGTCAAAGATCTGCGCGATGCAATAATCGATTGCAACAGAAGCCGCACCGATATATTTGAAATAGATGACTTCACGAGGGACTGCCTCATTCGAGGATCCGTTCCCACGATTCGGTCGCAGCTCAGGCCCCTTAGAGATAAACCTCTCCACCGCGTGTATGACGAAGCGATAAGCGTCTTTAAGGAACTAGAGCTCGATAAGGTGAGATACGAGAAGCATAACATCCGCGAGGTTCGGTTCTGCGATAACCGGGGCGAAACCCAACGCGACACCAGACCAAACATCCGCGCCGAGATAAGCCGATATCGGTCACCGTCGCCCGCACCGTTCCGCGAGGCGCGTTCCCACGAACCGCCGCGCTCACCTTATCGCGATACGCCACCGCAGCCCGACCGTCGAGTTCCCACCAACGACTCTTACGAACGACCGCGCAGCAATTACGCCACACCAAGCCGCGACGTATACATACCTCCACCCAGACGCGAAGGTAATTCCTCTTCATACCCGCGAAACCAGCAGAAATTTTGCAATTACTGCAAGACGCCGGGACACGACATTCACGAATGTCGCAAGCGAGAGTACAACAACCGCATACGCGAACAGCAGGGAAACGGGAGGCCCCTCCCGTCTCACCCGAACCCGCGACGGGAGGTAACCGAAAACTCGCGCCCACAATCGATCCGGACGTTATCGAGCGAACACACTGTACCAGAGGAAGAGTGTCGCGAGTCACATTAAGCCCCGATACCAAAGTGCCACACGTAATGGTTTCGTCCCCCGACTTTCCTTCCACCGGAAAATTTATGATCGACACTGGAGCCGAGCCGAATATAATCAAGGCATCGCTCCTTAACCCAAGCATAGTCGTAGATGTCGCGAATAGTATTAATATATCGGGGATCACTGACGAAAGCGTTGCAACCCTGGGTTCTACCACCGTCAACATAGCAAACGCAGTGGTGGAATTCCATGTGGTGCCTGATACGTTCCCAATTCCTGCGGACGGAATTTTGGACGGAATTTTGGGAGCAGCATTCCTCTCGGAGAGGCAGAGATATCGTTCAGAACCAAAAGCCTGGTCTGGAACGGAAATAAATTCTCGTTTTTATCAGCAGATAGGTGTATTATCGGACCACGCGCGAGCGCGTGTATCGCGGTGAACGCCACCGGCCCGGAAATAGGCTACATTAGAAAATGCGAATTAACACCAGGCGTGATGGTGCCGCATTGCTTAGTCAAAATCTCTAACGGAAAAGCATTCGTTAACTGCGTAAACACTTCGGACAAGGCTGTCGACCTCCCCATGCCGACCATGAGCTGGAGGAGGTGGAAGGCATCGAGTATACCGCGGAATCACGCGAGACCAATTCAATTTCAATTCATTCAGTTGCTCAATACTTCGAATCCAGCTCTCCTAACTCGCGACGTAAAGAGATCACCGACATAATAAGTACGAGTCATCTCAGCAAAGAGGAGAGATCACACGTCGACCAAATCATTTACGAATACCACGACGTCTTCCACCTCCCGGGTGAGCCTCTGGGAAAGACTAACGCGGTAAAACATAAAATTATAACAACCGACGAAATACCCGTACATGTAAAACAGTATAGATATCCTCAATCCACAAAGAGGAAATCAATAACCAGATGAAGGAGCTGTTGGAACAAAATATCGTAGCTCCTTCCAAGTCACCATTCAATAGCCCTTTGTGGATTGTCCCGAAGAACCCGACGCCGACGGGAACAAAAGGTGGCGTATGGTAGTCGATTCAGGTCTTTAAACGAAAAGTCGATCCCGGATGCCTACCCGTTACCAAGCATCCTAGAAATCTTAGATCAACTCGGCAGTGCAAAATATTTTAGCGTTTTCGATTTGGCCAGCGGGTTCCACCAGATCGAAATGGAACCCGAAGACGCGGCGAAAACGGCATTCTCAACCCCTTACGGACACTACGAGTTCAAAAGGATGCCCTTCGGCCTACGGAACGCCCCGCCACCTTTCAGAGGCTAATGGACAATATTTTATCGGGTCTCCAGGGCACGGAGCTCTTCGTGTACCTGGATGACATAGTTATCTACGCGAGAAGTTTATCAGAGCACAAGTCCAAGTTCAACAAGCTTGCCCAAAGGTTGCGGGACGCGAACCTTAAACTACAACCGTCGAAATGCGGATTTTTGCACCGCGAGGTAGCGTACCTCGGCCACATAATAGGGGAGGACGGAGTTAAGCCCTGTCCACAGAAAATTATTGCGGTCAAAGAATTCCCCAAACCAAAAACGTAAAGAGCCTTCGCGAGTTCCTTGGTCTGTCGGGCTATTACAGACGGTTTATCAAAAACTTTTCAAACATCTCGAAACCACTAACCACGCTGCTAAAAAGGACACCAAGTTCGTTTGGGGTCAACAACAGAAAACGCCTTTCACACGTTACGAGAAGTGTTGACCACGGAGCCGCTATTACAGTATCCAGATTTCTCTAAAGAATTTAACATAACAACAGATGCTTCGGGGTATGCCATAGGCGGCATTCTTAGCCAGGGAGAACAGGGGAAAGATCGTCCATCGCGTACGCATCTCGCCTACTTCACGGTGCAGAATTAAATTACTCAACCATCGAGAAGGAGTGCCTAGCCATCATTTACTGTACGCAATATTTCCGGCCATACATCTACGGCCACAAATTCAACCTAATCACAGATCATCAGCCACTCGTGTGGATGAACTCAGTCAAAGACCCTACGTCCAGGCTGCTCCGTTGGCGCCTGAAACTGGCCGAGTTCGATTACCGGATCACTTACAAAACAGGAAAAACCAATTTAAACACAGACGCGCTTTCACGCAACCCGTGAGCACCCTTCCAATGTCCTCCGGCTCTGGGTCCTCCGACATGTTCGACGCCGTTAAACGACCACCGCGACCCCTTCCACCCACCCACAGAACCCGTCACCAATCCTCGGCCGACGGCCACCATCGCGAAATGTTCCTTCCACTCCCCGCCCCAACCAACCGCCACCTAGCCCGCCATCTTCACGAAAAGATCTGCCATTTTCACCCAACGCCTCGCCTTCATCTCACCAATCCCCAACCGCCCATTCCCCTCCGCACACTCCTCGCTCTCCTACGATAACAGTGGACACGCCCACCGACAGAGCAGTCACGTCCAGCCCCGAATCACAATCGGAAACCGACAGTAGCGAGAACATATTCGAACAATACAACCACCCCGCGAAACCAAATAGAAGAACGTTCGTGCATACACGCGACCGGTTGATTATGCGCGACGATAACCTGGTGGCGTTCATAACAATGGACGGCCAACCCGTGGACCCCGGGGCAGTAGATCTGTTCTCAGCCGGTAGAATACCACCACTCGAAAACCTAACGTTGTCCAGGGCAAAAGTATTGAACTCCGGAAAGAAGAAATTAATCCTACTCCCCATAAAATCCACAAAACATCACGCGGCCTCGCACGAAAACATAACAGAGTCTCTCAGATCAATACTGGACGTCGTGACCGAACTACAACTCGATTCCTTTAGCATATCAAAGATATCAATAGACGAGACACCCTGGATCAGCATTTACAAAATTCTCTTAGAACTATTTTCAAACACCAACACACAAATTTTCGCCTGCGGTAACGAAGTTCGGATACCCCCGATCAACGATCGATCCTCCATAATATCTGAAAACCACGACTCAGCCTTCGCGGGACACAAAGGCATTACGAAAACGTACAGGAGAATCAGGGAAAGATATTTTTGGCCCACACTCAAAAAAGAAGTCCAAGAATTCGTAAATTCGTGTGAATCATGCCAACGAAAAAAATTAGTCCGCGTTAAAACAAGACAACCCATGACGATAACTGACACGCCCGGTAGCGCTTTCGAGAAAGTTTCAATGGATATTGTAGGCCCGCTTCCCACTTCACCTAACGACTTCTCCTACATCTTAACAATCCAAGACCTCCTCACAAAATACTCCCTAGCCATCCCACTAAGAAACGCGAACGCGATAGAAATCGCGAATGCGTTTACCCAGGAATTTATTTGCCGTTTCGGCGCGCCAAAGGGTATACTGACTGATCAAGGAACGAATTTCCTCAGTTCTCTCATGAGAAATGTAGCTAAGCGATTCAAGATCACACAATTCAAAACAACCGCGTTCAGACCCCAAAGCAACGGCTCAGTAGAACGTTCTCACCACGTTTTAACGGAATATCTGAAACAGTACATAACGAAGGGAAACTGGGACGAGTGGCTGCCGTTCGCAACCTTCTCATATAACACGAGTACGCACGAAGGCACACTGTTCACCCCTCACGAGCTTGTCTTCGGTACAATAGCTAGGACTCCCTCAGCAAATACCGCAATGCACGACTCGTCAGACGAGTCATACAACAAATATTTAGAAAATCTTCAATCAAGAATCTCCGAAACAGTAGGGAAAGCCCGAGAGAACTTGGAATCCGCAAAGTATCGCTCTAAAAAGTATTACGACAGGAAAACGAATGCTCAATCCTTTTCCGTCGGGGACAATGTGTATCTACTCAAAGAGCCGCGTAAAAGTAAGTTCGACGACGAATATTCCGGCCCGTACGAAATTGTGGAATGTATAAGCGATAGAAATGTAAGGATAAACTATAAGTCTGGTTCGCGAGTGGTCCATACGGACAAACTGAAACACGCCCCAACAGGACACCTCAGAGTGCAAAGTGTAACAGAGACGCGTTCGCCCCCACCCCAAACCCCAAACCCCACCACTCGGAACATAGGACAGCACCGGTATAAAACAGTGAGCGAGCTCCGAGACAACCCTCAGTCTGCATCCAACACCGCCAACATGAACATGACCGCACCACTTCTGATCTTCACTCTCATACGTACAGCCTCAGCAGTGATAGGCTACGACTGTTGAAGTTCGACCGTAAACGCGACTACGTTCTCCACAGTAGACAAACCGCTCTGCGAATTTTCCGATACCGAACCGACAGTCCAAAACGTCAGTATTCAGCTCCTCCAGATAGTCGACTTCGAGGAGACCACAACCTTCCAATGCAAAGTTGAAATAGATCGGACCATCTACTATTGCGGCATGCACTCCCACATGTCCGTAGTGAATAACGGCCGCCAACAGTACCTTCTCAACACTCCAAGAGACATATGCAAAACAATGCATAACTCAGGCGTACTTGTGCTACCGCCCAACAACCAATTAGTGGGACTAATGAGCAACAGCACCACCACGAGAAGTATTACACTGGCAGGTTCCATTCTGCAGGACGGAACATGCGGCGGAACTACGTATAGCGACCCTTTCGGCACTTGGAACCAAGTCATAGTGCAAGCAGTGATCAGAGTCACTCTCAAAAACTTCAGCGCCTCAACCAAGATCTCGACCAATGAGATACTCCTACCCACAGGACACCGGTGCACACTCGACAGGGAATACTGCACGGATCCGGAAGACGGATTCACCTTTTGGGACAGCATGCCTACCGACCAGTGCGCCTTCAACAAATATGAAGTCCTCTTCGATGGCAGATCTACCAAAGTCTTCACACCAAACCACAGCAACACTCCAACTTACACAGTGGCATCCGGCGACACCGTATTCGCACTCACGAGCACCGGCCGGACGCAGATCTGCGGCTACACGCTAATCCGGACCGAACACCCGAAGCTGCTCCTCCTAGAAACAGACAAAGAAGGAAAATTCAAATCAATTACCAAAACCAAGATCAATAGCCTGGACATATTCACTTATGTAAACACGAAATTCGTGTATATCGAGAAGCACCTCCGGTCCCAAATCATCGCAATGTATAGAGACATCATCAACCAAAAATGCGCACTGGAACGCCAGGTCTTGAAAAATGTTATCTCACTAATCCACATATCACCGGCAGAAGTCGCCACAACATTGGTAAAAGAGCCCGGTTACATGGCCATTCCCGCCGGAGAAGCCATATACGTCGTCAAGTGCATACCCGTTCAGTGCGTCCTCAGGAAGACAGAGGAGTGCTACGACGAACTTCCCGTCACCTATAGAAACAATTCGTTCTTCCTGACACCACGCACGCATATCCTCACAAGAACAGGCACTAAAAGAGTATGCAACGAATTGATTCCACCGATCTACCAAATTCACGGGGCATGGTACAAGATTACGCCTCGACCAGTAGAGAGTATACCACCTCCGCCACTCCAGCCGATAACAACATCTACATGGAAATACATTGACCCAACAAATCTTGCTACCGGCGGAATATACACACAGGAAGACATCCAAAAACTTAATGAGCACATCATGTTCCCTATCGAAAAGATGGCAGTAATAAATGCACTGGCACAAGGCGCATCAGGCAGATCGTACGCAGACGGATCCGTGAAACTGCACAATCTGATGGATGAGGACACCTTGAAACAGATCGCAGAATCAACTAGCAAGAAAATATGGGGCACCTTCATCGAATTCGGCTCCATAATGGCTGGGTTCATGGGAATATACTTGGCCATACGAATCATCAAACTTTGCATCAACACAATCCTCAACGGGATCGCTCTACACGCGGCCTACGGGTGGAGTCTCCAGCTCCTCGCAGCATCGTGGAGTGCCCTGGCGCACTTCTGCCTTTACCTAAAGCACAAACAAAGTGTCAGTGAAGTGCCCCCCAAGTGTACCACGACCGAGTGTATCCCTTTAACAAGCGTTATAGTCGATAAGGAAGAGCAAACGGACTCAAAAACAAAGAACTCTAACGACTTTGAAAACTCTATCGAGCGTACTGATAAATACGTATCGTATAAGAAACGGTCTCTCCTCGCCGACTCAGACGAGGAAGAAAAATGACTATCATCATTTTTCTTTCTCCCAGGGGGGGAGGTGTTACGTCTCCCGACGTATTGATGTAACCATATAAATGCGGATTCGGCAAGCCAACGCCTTGCCGGGTCGAGCGCCGGGCGCTCGAAAAATTTTGGAAATAGGTGTCAAATTACATCGTAATTTGACACCCTTTTCAGGCCCGGGCCTTCAAATCGACCTAGCCATAAGAACATAGATTATATATATTAACCCGAACTAGTTATAGGAAGATATACTACATTCGAGCCCCTATCCTACGCTCTCCCGATACCCATCCTACCGTTCAACCCATTACCGACACCTCCACCAACGTTACCATACGAGTAATACCATAAGAAGCGTTCAAGCGTTTACCGACTCTTCCACTGATGTTACCATATGCGTAATACCGTAAGACGTGTGCAAGCGTTAGCTATAGAACACCAAAGACGCGCTCCGCTAGCCGACTCACCAGCATTCCCCGGCATCCCCACTCCGGAGGATTCCCCACCACACGGTACGCCCCACTCGTACCTCCCCGGAGCAGCAGCGCCCCCACAACCGAAGGAGGTCAGAGCACCAGCGAAGATCGTCAGTTCTACTCCCAGCTCCACCGAGGAACGACTTCCTCTGGAGACCTCCCCGCACTTTACTATTTCAACTCTACTCCCAGTCGTAGTTAATATTAGGAGTCTAAGTGTATCTTAATCTTGAATATATTCTTTAATACTTAGTTATTGTCGTACCCTTCAATCTTCAATCCTAACTTCTTCACGGCAAAGGAAACGAGTGTCGCCTATGGTCGAACGGTTGTCTAAACCCTTCTGACTGCCAAGTTAATATACGCACGGAGCTCACCCTGAATGCTCGGTATAGAGACTTGAGGCTTTCGGTTGGAACCTGACAACAGTCCTTCTAAGCGACATAAGCTCCCCATGCCAAAACGCGCCGGTCGTAAATATCAGCTTCCGAAGCTTTGCCGAAAAACCAGCGCGATCGCTGACGGCTCACGGAGATTCGACCGCCAACGAAACTACGAGGCCCGTATCATCGCCCAGCTTCAGCGAGCCGTGAGACATCCATACGTCGAGCTGGTCCAGTGGAGCGAGCCCCGTCCGATCGACATAGACGATACCACGTCCTACCCTCCAGTCTACGCGAAGGGAGACCCACGTCGAAGGCGCTACACGACGTTCATCTTGAAGCAAGCCGCACTCCGAGCCCTCGAGGTCGCCCGGTCTATCGACCCGATGTACTAGACCGTCCGGTGAGTGCCTTTTGTAAACCGCCTATTCGCGAACGCATGAGATCCCGGTAATACACCGAACGTACGAGTCGCGTGTGTACCCAAAGGTTTGCAACGTACGTCTTGATCCGCGGTATTCGTGCGAATATATATATTTTTCGGGAAACGACGCCGCGGGACGTAACAATATAAAGCTAATTCGTGTATTTCGCATGAATTTGAAGCTAAATTGTTCATTTCGCATGAATTTGAAGCGAAATCGTTTGTTTAAAATCGCTATTTCGCACGAATTTGAAGCGAAATCGTGTGTTTCGCGTGATATTGACGTTAAATCGTTCGTTTCGCGTGGATATAAAGCTAATTCGTGTTTTTCGCATAAATTTGAAGCTAAATTGTTCATTTCGCATGAATTTGAAGCTAAATCGTTTGTCTAAAATCACTATTTCACACGAATTTGAAGCGAAATCGTGTGTTTCACGTGATATTGACGTTAAATCGTTCGTTTCGCGTGGATATAAAGCTAATTCGTGTATTTCGCATGAATTTGAAGCTTAATTGTTCATTTCGCATGAATTTGAAGCTAATTTGTTTGTTTAAAATCGCTATTTCGCACGAATTTGAAGCGAAATCGTGTGTTTCACGTGATATTGACGTTAAGTCGTTCGTTTCGCGTGGATATAAAGCTAATTCGTGTATTTCGCATGAATTTGAAGCTAAATTGTTCATTTCGCATGAATTTGAAGCTAAATCGTTTGTTGGAAATCGCTTTTTCGCACGAATTTGAGTTGAAATCGTGTATTTCGCATGATATTGTCGGTAAGTCGTTTGTTTCGGGTGGATTTAAAACTAATTCGTGTATTTCGCATGAATTTGAAGCTAAATTGTTCATTTCGCATGAATTTGAAGCTAAATCGTTTGTTTAAAATCGCTATTTCGCACGAATTTGAAGCGAAATCGTGTGTTTCGCATGATATTGACGGTAAGTCGTTTGTTTCGGGTGGATTTAAAGCTAAATCGAGTAATTCGCATGAATTTGAAGCTAAATTGTTCATTTCGCATGAACTTGAAGCTAAAACGTTTGTTTAAAATCGCTATTTCGCACGAATTTGAAGCGAAAACGTGTGTTTCACGTGATATTGACGTTAAATCGTTCGTTTCGCGTGGATATAAAGCTAAGTCGTGTATTTCGCATGAATTTGAAGCTAAATTGTTCATTTCGCATGAATTTGAAGCTAAATCGTTTGTTTAAAATCGCTATTTCGCACGAATTTGAAGCGAAATCGTGTGTTTCGCGTGATATTGACGTTAAATCGTTCGTTTCGCGTGGATATAAAGCTAATTCGTGTTTTTCGCATAAATTTGAAGCTAAATTGTTCATTTCGCATGAATTTGAAGCTAAATCGTTTGTCTAAAATCACTATTTCACACGAATTTGAAGCGAAATCGTGTGTTTCACGTGATATTGACGTTAAATCGTTCGTTTCGCGTGGATATAAAGCTATTTCGTGTATTTCGCATGAATTTGAAGCTAAATTGTTCATTTCGCATGAATTTGAAGCTAAATCGTTTGTTTAAAATCGCTATTTCGCACGAATTTGAAGCGAAATCGTGTGTTTCGCGTGATGTTGACGTTAAATCGTTCGTTTCGCGTGGATATAAAGCTAATTCGTGTATTTCGCATGAATTTGAAGCTAAATTGTTCATTTCGCATGAATTGGAAGCTAATTCGTTTGTTTAAAATCGCTATTTCGCACGAATTTGAAGCTAAATCGTGTATTTCGCATGATATTGACGGTAAGTCGTTTGTTTCGGGTGGATTTAAAACTAATTCGTGTTTTTCGCATAAATTTGAAGCTAAATTGTTCATTTCGCATGAATTTGAAGCTAATTTGTTTGTTTAAAATCGCTATTTCGCACGAATTTGAAGCGAAATCGTGTGTTTCACTTGATATTGACGGTAAGTCGTTTGTTTCGGGTGGATTTAAAGCTAAATCGAGTAATTCGCATGAATTTGAAGCTAAATTGTTTCTTTTCGCATGAACTTGAAGCTAAAACGTTTGTTTAAAATCGCTATTTCGCACGAATTTGAAGCGAAATCGTGTGTTTCACGTGATATTGACGTTAAATCGTTCGTTTCGCGTGGATATAAAGCCAATTCGTGTATTTCGCATGAATTTGAAGCTAAATTGTTCATTTCGCATGAATTTGAAGCTAATTTGTTTGTTTAAAATCGCTATTTCGCACGAATTTGAAGCGAAATCGTGTGTTTCACGTGATATTGACGTTAAGTCGTTCGTTTCGCGTGGATATAAAGCTAATTCGTGTATTTCGCATGAATTTGAAGCTAAATTGTTCATTTCGCATGAATTTGAAGCTAAATCGTTTGTTGGAAATCGCTTTTTCGCACGAATTTGAGTTGAAATCGTGTATTTCGCATGATATTGACGGTAAGTCGTTTGTTTCGGGTGGATTTAAAACTAATTCGTGTATTTCGCATGAATTTGAAGCTAAATTGTTCATTTCGCATGAATTTGAAACTAAATCGTTTGTTTAAAATCGCTATTTCGCACGAATTTGAAGCGAAATCGTGTGTTTCGCGTGATATTGACGTTAAATCGTTCGTTTCGCGTGGATATAAAGCTAATTCGTGTTTTTCGCATGAATTTGAAGATAAATTGTTCATTTCGCATGAATTTGAAGCTAAATCGTTTGTTTAAAATCACTATTTCACACGAATTTGAAGCGAAATCGTGTGTTTCACGTGATATTGACGTTAAATCGTTCGTTTCGCGTGGATATAAAGCTAATTCGTGTATTTCGCATGAATATGAAGCTAAATTGTTCATTTCGCATGAATTGGAAGCTAATTCGTTTGTTTAAAATCGCTATTTCGCACGAATTTGAAGCTAAATCGTGTGTTTCGCATGATATTGACGGTAAGTCGTTTGTTTCGGGTGGATTTAAAGCTAAATCGAGTAATTCGCATGAATTTGAAGCTAAATTGTTTCTTTTCGCATGAACTTGAAGCTAAAACGTTTGTTTAAAATCGCTATTTCGCACGAATTTGAAGCGAAATCGTGTGTTTCACGTGATATTGACGTTAAATCGTTCGTTTCGCGTGGATATAAAGCTAAGTCGTGTATTTCGCATGAATTTGAAGCTAAATTGTTCATTTCGCATGAATTTGAAGCTAAATCGTTTGTTTAAAATCGCTATTTCGCACGAATTTGAAGCGAAATCGTGTGTTTCACGTGATATTGACGTAAATCGTTCGTTTCGCGTGGATATAAAGCTAAGTCGTGTATTTCGCATGAATTTGAAGCTAAATTGTTCATTTCGCATGAACTTGAAGCTAAATCGTTTGTTGGAAATCGCTTTTTCGCACGAATTTGAGTGAAATCGTGTATTTCGCATGATATTGACGGTATGTCGTTTGTTTCGGGTGGATTTAAAGCTAATTCGTGTATTTCGCATGAATTTGAAGCTAAATTGTTCATTTCGCATGAATTGGAAGCTAATTCGTTTGTTTAAAATCGCTATTTCGCACGAATTTGAAGCTAAATCGTGTATTTCGCATGATATTGACGGTAAGTCGTTTGTTTCGGGTGGATTTAAAGCTAAATCGAGTAATTCGCATGAATTTGAAGCTAAATTGTTCATTTCGCATGAACTTGAAGCTAAAACGTTTGTTTAAATCGCTATTTCGCACGAATTTGAAGCGAAATCGTGTGTTTCGCGTGATATTGACGTTAAATCGTTCGTTTCGCGTGGATATAAAGCTAATTCGTGTTTTTCGCATGAATTTGAAGATAAATTGTTCATTTCGCATGAATTTGAAGCTAAATCGTTTGTTTAAAATCACTATTTCACACGAATTTCAAGCGAAATCGTGTGTTTCACGTGATATTGACGTTAAATCGTTCGTTTCGCGTGGATATAAAGCTAATTCGTGTATTTCGCATGAATTTGAAACTAAATTGTTCATTTCGCATGAATTTGAAGCTAAATCGTTTGTTTAAAATCGCTATTTCGCACGAATTTGATGCGAAATCGTGTGTTTCGCGTGATATTGACGTTAAATCGTTCGTTTCGCGTGGATATAAAGCTAATTCGTGTTTTTCGCATGAATTTGAAGCTAAATTGTTCATTTCGCATGAATTTGAAGCTAAATTGTTCATTTCGCATGAATTTGACGCTAAATTGTTAATTTCGCATGAATTTGAAGCTGAAACGTTTGTTTAAAATTGCTATTGCGCACGAATTTGAATCGAAATCGTGTGTTTCGCGTGATATTGACGTTAAATCGTTCGTTTCGCGTGGATATAAAGCTAATTCGTGTATTTCGCATGAATTTGAAGCTAAATTGTTCATTTCGCATGAATTTGAAGCTAAATCGTTTGTTTAAAATCGCTATTTCACACGAATTTGAAGCGAAATCGTGTGTTTCACGTGATATTGACGTTAAATCGTCCGTTTCGCGTGGATATAAAGCTAATTCGTGTATTTCGCATGAATTTGAAGCTAAATTGTTCATTTCGCATGAATTTGAAGCTAAATCGTTTGTTGGAAATCGCTTTTTCGCACGAATTTGAGTTGAAATCGTGTATTTCGCATGATATTGACGGTAAGTCGTTTGTTTCGGGTGGATTTAAAGCTAATTCGTGTATTTCGCATGAATTTGAAGCTAAATTGTTCATTTCGCATGAATTTGAAGCTAAATCGTTTGTTTAAAATCGCTATTTCGCACGAATTTGAAGCGAAATCGTGTGTTTCGCGTGATATTGACGTTAAATCGTTCGTTTCGCGTGGATATAAAGCTAATTCGTGTATTTCGCATGAATTTGAAGCTAAATTGTTCATTTCGCATGAATTGGAAGCTAATTCGTTTGTTTAAAATCGCTATTTCGCACGAATTTGAAGCTAAATCGTGTATTTCGCATGATATTGACGGTAAGTCGTTTGTTTCGGGTGGATTTAAAGCTAAATCGAGTAATTCGCATGAATTTGAAGCTAAATTGTTCATTTCGCATGAACTTGAAGCTAAAACGTTTGTTTAAAATCGCTATTTCGCACGAATTTGAAGCGAAATCGTGTGTTTCACGTGATATTGACGTTAAATCGTTCGTTTCGCGTGGGTATAAAGCTAAGTCGTGTATTTCGCATGAATTTGAAGCTAAATTGTTCATTTCGCATGAATTTGAAGCTAAATCGTTTGTTTAAAATCGCTATTTCGCAAGAATTTGAAGCGAAATCGTGTGTTTCGCGTGATATTGACGTTAAATCGTTCGTTTCGCGTGGATATAAAGCTAATTCGTGTTTTTCGCATAAATTTGAAGCTAAATTGTTCATTTCGCACGAATTTGAAGCTAAATCGTTTGTCTAAAATCTCTATTTCACACGAATTTGAAGCGAAATCGTGTGTTTCACGTGATATTGACGTTAAATCGTTCGTTTCGCGTGGATATAAAGCTAATTCGTGTATTTCGCATGAATTTGAAGCTAAATTGTTCATTTCGCATGAATTTGAAGCTAAATCGTTTGTTTAAAATCGCTATTTCGCACGAATTTGAAGCGAAATCGTGTGTTTCGCGTGATATTGACGTTAAATCGTTCGTTTCGCGTGGATATAAAGCTAATTCGTGTTTTCCCATGAATTTGAAGATAAATTGTTCATTTCGCTTGAATTTCAAGCTAAATCGTTTGTTTAAAATCACTATTTCACACGAATTTGAAGCGAAATCGTGTGTTCCACGTGATATTGACGTTAAGTCGTTCGTTTCGCGTGTATATAAAGCTAATTCGTGTATTTCGCATGAATTTGAAGCTAAATTGTTCATTTCGCATGAATTTGAAGCTAAATCGTTTGTTTAAAATCGCTATTTCGCACGAATTTGAAGCGAAATCGTGTGTTTCGCGTGATATTGACGTTAAATCGTTCGTTTCGCGTGGATATAAAGCTAATTCGTGTATTTCGCATGAATTTGAAGCTAAATTGTTCATTTCGCATGAATTGGAAGCTAATTCGTTTGTTTAAAATCGCTATTTCGCACGAATTTGAAGCTAAATCGTGTATTTCGCATGATATTGACGGTAAGTCGTTTGTTTCGGGTGGATTTAAAGCTAAATCGAGTAATTCGCATGAATTTGAAGCTAAATTGTTCATTTCGCATGAACTTGAAGCTAAAACGTTTGTTTAAAATCGCTATTTCGCACGAATTTGATGCGAAATCGTGTGTTTCACGTGATATTGACGTTAAATCGTTCGTTTCGCGTGGGTATAAAGCTAAGTCGTGTATTTCGCATGAAATTTGAAGCTAAATTGTTCATTTCGCATGAATTTGAAGCTAAATCGTTTGTTTAAAATCGCTATTTCGCAAGAATTTGAAGCGAAATCGTGTGTTTCGCGTGATATTGACGTTAAATCGTTCGTTTCGCGTGGATATAAAGCTAATTCGTGTTTTTCGCATAAATTTGAAGCTAAATTGTTCATTTCGCACGAATTTGAAGCTAAATCGTTTGTCTAAAATCTCTATTTCACACGAATTTGAAGCGAAATCGTGTGTTTCACGTGATATTGACGTTAAATCGTTCGTTTCGCGTGGATATAAAGCTAATTCGTGTATTTCGCATGAATTTGAAGCTAAATTGTTCATTTCGCATGAATTTGAAGCTAAATCGTTTGTTTAAAATCGCTATTTCGCACGAATTTGAAGCGAAATCGTGTGTTTCGCGTGATATTGACGTTAAATCGTTCGTTTCGCGTGGATATAAAGCTAATTCGTGTTTTCCCATGAATTTGAAGATAAATTGTTCATTTCGCTTGAATTTCAAGCTAAATCGTTTGTTTAAAATCACTATTTCACACGAATTTGAAGCGAAATCGTGTGTTCCACGTGATATTGACGTTAAGTCGTTCGTTTCGCGTGTATATAAAGCTAATTCGTGTATTTCGCATGAATTTGAAGCTAAATTGTTCATTTCGCATGAACTTGAAGCTAAATCGTTTGTTGGAAATCGCTTTTTCGCACGAATTTGAGTTGAAATCGTGTATTTCGCATGATATTGACGGTATGTCGTTTGTTTCGGGTGGATTTAAAGCTAATTCGTGTATTTCGCATGAATTTGATGCTAAATTGTTCATTGCGCATGAATTTGAAGCTAAATCGTTTGTTTAAAATCGCTATCTCGCACGAATTTGAAGCGAAATCGTGTGTTTCGCGTGATATTGACGTTAAATCGTTCGTTTCGCGTGGATATAAAGCTAATTCGTGTTTTTCGCATGAATTTGAAGATAAATTGTTCATTTCGCATGAATTTGAAGCTAAATCGTTTGTTTAAAATCACTATTTCACACGAATTTCAAGCGAAATCGTGTGTTTCACGTGATATTGACGTTAAATCGTTCGTTTCGCGTGGATATAAAGCTAATTCGTGTTTTTCGCATGAATTTGAAGATAAATTGTCCATTTCGCATGAATTTGAAGCTAAATCGATTGTTTAAAATCGCTATTTCGCACGAATTTGAAGCTAAATCGTGTGTTTCGCATGATATTGACGTTAAGTCGTTCGTTTCGCGTGGATATAAAGCTAATTCGTGTATTTCGCATGAATTTGAAGCTAAATTGTTCATTTCGCATGAATTTGAAGCTAAATCGTTTGTTGGAAATCGCTATTTCGCACGAATTTGAAGCGAAATCGTGTGTTTCACGTGATATTGACGTTAAATCGTTCGTTTCGCTTGGATATAAAGCTAAGTCGTGTATTTCGCATGAATTTGAAGCTAAATTGTTCATTTCTCATGAATTTGAAGCTAATTTGATTGTTTAAAATCGCTATTTCGCACGAAGTTGAAGCGAAATCGTGTGTTTCACTTGATATTGACGTTAAATCGTTCGTTTCGCGTGGATATATAGCTAATTCGTGTATTTCGCATGAATTTGAAGCTAAATTGTTCATTTCGCATGAATTTGAAGCTAAATCGTTTGTTTAAAATCGCTATTTCGCACGAATTTGAAGCGAAATCGTGTGTTTCGCATGATATTGACGTTAAATCGTTCGTTTCGCGTGGATATAGAGCTAATTCGTGTATTTCGCATGAATTTGAAGCTAAATTGTTCATTTCGCATGAATTTGACGCTAAATTGTTAATTTCGCATGAATTTGAAGCTGAAACGTTTGTTTAAAATTGCTATTGCGCACGAATTTGAATCGAAATCGTGTGTTTCGCGTGATATTGACGTTAAATCGTTCGTTTCGCGTGGATATAAAGCTAATTCGTGTATTTCGCATGAATTTGAAGCTAAATTGTTCATTTCGCATGAATTTGAAGCGAAATCGTTTGTTTAAAATCGCTATTTCGCACGAATTTGAAGCGAAATCGTGTGTTTCGCGTGATATTGACGTTAAATCGTTCGTTTCGCGTGGATATAAAGCTAATTCGTGTTTTTCGCATAAATTTGAAGCTAAATTGTTCATTTCGCATGAATTTGAAGCTAAATCGTTTGTCTAAAATCACTATTTCACACGAATTTGAAGCGAAATCGTGTGTTTCACGTGATATTGACGTTAAATCGTTCGTTTCGCGTGGATATAAAGCTAATTCGTGTATCTCGCATGAATTTGAAGCTTAATTGTTCATTTCGCATGAATTTGAAGCTAATTTGTTTGTTTAAAATCGCTATTTCGCACGAATTTGAAGCGAAATCGTGTGTTTCACGTGATATTGACGTTAAGTCGTTCGTTTCGCGTGGATATAAAGCTAATTCGTGTATTTCGCATGAATTTGAAGCTAAATTGTTCATTTCGCATGAATTTGAAGCTAAATCGTTTGTTGGAAATCGCTTTTTCGCACGAATTTGAGTTGAAATCGTGTATTTCGCATGATATTGTCGGTAAGTCGTTTGTTTCGGGTGGATTTAAAACTAATTCGTGTATTTCGCATGAATTTGAAGCTAAATTGTTCATTTCGCATGAATTTGAAGCTAAATCGTTTGTTTAAAATCGCTATTTCGCACGAATTTGAAGCGAAATCGTGTGTTTCGCATGATATTGACGGTAAGTCGTTTGTTTCGGGTGGATTTAAAGCTAAATCGAGTAATTCGCATGAATTTGAAGCTAAATTGTTCATTTCGCATGAACTTGAAGCTAAAACGTTTGTTTAAAATCGCTATTTCGCACGAATTTGAAGCGAAAACGTGTGTTTCACGTGATATTGACGTTAAATCGTTCGTTTCGCGTGGATATAAAGCTAAGTCGTGTATTTCGCATGAATTTGAAGCTAAATTGTTCATTTCGCATGAATTTGAAGCTAAATCGTTTGTTTAAAATCGCTATTTCGCACGAATTTGAAGCGAAATCGTGTGTTTCGCGTGATATTGACGTTAAATCGTTCGTTTCGCGTGGATATAAAGCTAATTCGTGTTTTTCGCATGAATTTGAAGCTTAATTGTTCATTTCGCATGAATTTGAAGCTAATTTGTTTGTTTAAAATCGCTATTTCGCACGAATTTGAAGCGAAATCGTGTGTTTCACGTGATATTGACGTTAAGTCGTTCGTTTCGCGTGGATATAAAGCTAATTCGTGTATTTCGCATGAATTTGAAGCTAAATCGTTTGTTGGAAATCGCTTTTTCGCACGAATATGAGTTGAAATCGTGTATTTCGCATGATATTGACGGTAAGTCGTTTGTTTCGGGTGGATTTAAAACTAATTCGTGTATTTCGCATGAATTTGAAGCTAAATTGTTCATTTCGCATGAATTTGAAGCTAAATCGTTTGTTTAAAATCGCTATTACGCACGAATTTGAAGCGAAATCGTGTGTTTCGCGTGATATTGACGTTAAATCGTTCGTTTCGCGTGGATATAAAGCTAATTCGTGTTTTCCCATGAATTTGAAGATAAATTGTTCATTTCGCTTGAATTTCAAGCTAAATCGTTTGTTTAAAATCACTATTTCACACGAATTTGAAGCGAAATCGTGTGTTCCACGTGATATTGACGTTAAGTCGTTCGTTTCGCGTGTATATAAAGCTAATTCGTGTATTTCGCATGAATTTGAAGCTAAATTGTTCATTTCGCATGAACTTGAAGCTAAATCGTTTGTTGGAAATCGCTTTTTCGCACGAATTTGAGTTGAAATCGTGTATTTCGCATGATATTGACGGTATGTCGTTTGTTTCGGGTGGATTTAAAGCTAATTCGTGTATTTCGCATGAATTTGAAGCTAAATTGTTCATTGCGCATGAATTTGAAGCTAAATCGTTTGTTTAAAATCGCTATCTCGCACGAATTTGAAGCGAAATCGTGTGTTTCGCGTGATATTGACGTTAAATCGTTCGTTTCGCGTGGATATAAAGCTAATTCGTGTTTTTCGCATGAATTTGAAGATAAATTGTTCATTTCGCATGAATTTGAAGCTAAATCGTTTGTTTAAAATCACTATTTCACACGAATTTCAAGCGATATCGTGTGTTTCACGTGATATTGACGTTAAATCGTTCGTTTCGCGTGGATATAAAGCTAATTCGTGTTTTTCGCATGAATTTGAAGATAAATTGTCCATTTCGCATGAATTTGAAGCTGAATCGTTTGTTTAAAATCGCTATTTCGCACGAATTTGAAGCTAAATCGTGTGTTTCGCATGATATTGACGTTAAGTCGTTCGTTTCGCGTGGATATAAAGCTAATTCGTGTATTTCGCATGAATTTGAAGCTAAATTGTTCATTTCGCATGAATTTGAAGCTAAATCGTTTGTTGGAAATCGCTATTTCGCACGAATTTGAAGCGAAATCGTGTGTTTCACGTGATATTGACGTTAAATCGTTCGTTTCGCTTGGATATAAAGCTAAGTCGTGTATTTCGCATGAATTTGAAGCTAAATTGTTCATTTCTCATGAATTTGAAGCTAATTTGATTGTTTAAAATCGCTATTTCGCACGAAGTTGAAGCGAAATCGTGTGTTTCACTTGATATTGACGTTAAATCGTTCGTTTCGCGTGGATATAAAGCTAATTCGTGTTTTCCCATGAATTTGAAGATAAATTGTTCATTTCGCTTGAATTTCAAGCTAAATCGTTTGTTTAAAATCACTATTTCACACGAATTTGAAGCGAAATCGTGTGTTCCACGTGATATTGACGTTAAGTCGTTCGTTTCGCGTGTATATAAAGCTAATTCGTGTATTTCGCATGAATTTGAAGCTAAATTGTTCATTTCGCATGAACTTGAAGCTAAATCGTTTGTTGGAAATCGCTTTTTCGCACGAATTTGAGTTGAAATCGTGTATTTCGCATGATATTGACGGTATGTCGTTTGTTTCGGGTGGATTTAAAGCTAATTCGTGTATTTCGCATGAATTTGAAGCTAAATTGTTCATTGCGCATGAATTTGAAGCTAAATCGTTTGTTTAAAATCGCTATCTCGCACGAATTTGAAGCGAAATCGTGTGTTTCGCGTGATATTGACGTTAAATCGTTCGTTTCGCGTGGATATAAAGCTAATTCGTGTTTTTCGCATGAATTTGAAGATAAATTGTTCATTTCGCATGAATTTGAAGCTAAATCGTTTGTTTAAAATCACTATTTCACACGAATTTCAAGCGATATCGTGTGTTTCACGTGATATTGACGTTAAATCGTTCGTTTCGCGTGGATATAAAGCTAATTCGTGTTTTTCGCATGAATTTGAAGATAAATTGTCCATTTCGCATGAATTTGAAGCTGAATCGTTTGTTTAAAATCGCTATTTCGCACGAATTTGAAGCTAAATCGTGTGTTTCGCATGATATTGACGTTAAGTCGTTCGTTTCGCGTGGATATAAAGCTAATTCGTGTATTTCGCATGAATTTGAAGCTAAATTGTTCATTTCGCATGAATTTGAAGCTAAATCGTTTGTTGGAAATCGCTATTTCGCACGAATTTGAAGCGAAATCGTGTGTTTCACGTGATATTGACGTTAAATCGATCGTTTCGCTTGGATATAAAGCTAAGTCGTGTATTTCGCATGAATTTGAAGCTAAATTGTTCATTTCTCATGAATTTGAAGCTAATTTGATTGTTTAAAATCGCTATTTCGCACGAAGTTGAAGCGAAATCGTGTGTTTCACTTGATATTGACGTTAAATCGTTCGTTTCGCGTGGATATATAGCTAATTCGTGTATTTCGCATGAATTTGAAGCTAAATTGTTCATTTCGCATGAATTTGAAGCTAAATCGTTTGTTTAAAATCGCTATTTCGCACGAATTTGAAGCGAAATCGTGTGTTTCGCATGATATTGACGTTAAATCGTTCGTTTCGCGTGGATATAGAGCTAATTCGTGTATTTCGCATGAATTTGAAGCTAAATTGTTCATTTCGCATGAATTTGACGCTAAATTGTTAATTTCGCATGAATTTGAAGCTGAAACGTTTGTTTAAAATTGCTATTGCGCACGAATTTGAATCGAAATCGTGTGTTTCGCGTGATATTGACGTTAAATCGTTCGTTTCGCGTGGATATAAAGCTAATTCG
The DNA here is from genome assembly GCF_051020955.1 of Megalopta genalis. Taxonomy (NCBI): domain Eukaryota; kingdom Metazoa; phylum Arthropoda; class Insecta; order Hymenoptera; family Halictidae; genus Megalopta; species Megalopta genalis. The sequence continues at coordinate 49,276 of NW_027476537.1, read as the reverse complement.
TGTATTTCGCATGAATTTGAAGCTAAATTGTTCATTTCGCATGAATTTGAAGCGAAATCGTTTGTTTAAAATCGCTATTTCGCACGAATTTGAAGCGAAATCGTGTGTTTCGCGTGATATTGACGTTAAATCGTTCGTTTCGCGTGGATATAAAGCTAATTCGTGTTTTTCGCATAAATTTGAAGCTAAATTGTTCATTTCGCATGAATTTGAAGCTAAATCGTTTGTCTAAAATCACTATTTCACACGAATTTGATGCGAAATCGTGTGTTTCACGTGATATTGACGTTAAATCGTTCGTTTCGCGTGGATATAAAGCTAATTCGTGTATTTCGCATGAATTTGAAGCTAAATTGTTCATTTCGCATGAATTTGAAGCTAAATCGTTTGTTTAAAATCGCTATTTCGCACGAATTTGAAGCGAAATCGTGTGTTTCGCGTGATATTGACGTTAAATCGTTCGTTTCGCGTGGATATAAAGCTAATTCGTGTTTTCCATGAATTTGAAGATAAATTGTTCATTTCGCTTGAATTTCAAGCTAAATCGTTTGTTTAAAATCACTATTTCACACGAATTTGAAGCGAAATCGTGTGTTCCACGTGATATTGACGTTAAGTCGTTCGTTTCGCGTGTATATAAAGCTAATTCGTGTATTTCGCATGAATTTGAAGCTAAATTGTTCATTTCGCATGAACTTGAAGCTAAATCGTTTGTTGGAAATCGCTTTTTCGCACGAATTTGAGTTGAAATCGTGTATTTCGCATGATATTGACGGTATGTCGTTTGTTTCGGGTGGATTTAAAGCTAATTCGTGTATTTCGCATGAATTTGAAGCTAAATTGTTCATTGCGCATGAATTTGAAGCTAAATCGTTTGTTTAAAATCGCTATCTCGCACGAATTTGAAGCGAAATCGTGTGTTTCGCGTGATATTGACGTTAAATCGTTCGTTTCGCGTGGATATAAAGCTAATTCGTGTTTTTCGCATGAATTTGAAGATAAATTGTTCATTTCGCATGAATTTGAAGCTAAATCGTTTGTTTAAAATCACTATTTCACACGAATTTCAAGCGAAATCGTGTGTTTCACGTGATATTGACGTTAAATCGTTCGTTTCGCGTGGATATAAAGCTAATTCGTGTTTTTCGCATGAATTTGAAGATAAATTGTCCATTTCGCATGAATTTGAAGCTAAATCGTTTGTTTAAAATCGCTATTTCGCACGAATTTGAAGCTAAATCGTGTGTTTCGCATGATATTGACGTTAAGTCGTTCGTTTCGCGTGGATATAAAGCTAATTCGTGTATTTCGCATGAATTTGAAGCTTAATTGTTCATTTCGCATGAATTTGAAGCTAATTTGTTTGTTTAAAATCGCTATTTCGCACGAATTTGAAGCGAAATCGTGTGTTTCACGTGATATTGACGTTAAGTCGTTCGTTTCGCGTGGATATAAAGCTAATTCGTGTATTTCGCATGAATTTGAAGCTAAATCGTTTGTTGGAAATCGCTTTTTCGCACGAATATGAGTTGAAATCGTGTATTTCGCATGATATTGACGGTAAGTCGTTTGTTTCGGGTGGATTTAAAACTAATTCGTGTATTTCGCATGAATTTGAAGCTAAATTGTTCATTTCGCATGAATTTGAAGCTAAATCGTTTGTTTAAAATCGCTATTACGCACGAATTTGAAGCGAAATCGTGTGTTTCGCGTGATATTGACGTTAAATCGTTCGTTTCGCGTGGATATAAAGCTAATTCGTGTTTTCCCATGAATTTGAAGATAATTGTTCATTTCGCTTGAATTTCAAGCTAAATCGTTTGTTTAAAATCACTATTTCACACGAATTTGAAGCGAAATCGTGTGTTCCACGTGATATTGACGTTAAGTCGTTCGTTTCGCGTGTATATAAAGCTAATTCGTGTATTTCGCATGAATTTGAAGCTAAATTGTTCATTTCGCATGAACTTGAAGCTAAATCGTTTGTTGGAAATCGCTTTTTCGCACGAATTTGAGTTGAAATCGTGTATTTCGCATGATATTGACGGTATGTCGTTTGTTTCGGGTGGATTTAAAGCTAATTCGTGTATTTCGCATGAATTTGAAGCTAAATTGTTCATTGCGCATGAATTTGAAGCTAAACCGTTTGTTTAAAATCGCTATCTCGCACGAATTTGAAGCGAAATCGTGTGTTTCGCGTGATATTGACGTTAAATCGTTCGTTTCGCGTGGATATAAAGCTAATTCGTGTTTCTCGCATAAATTTGAAGCTAAATTGTTCATTTCGCATGAATTTGAAACTAAATCGTTTGTCTAAAATCACTATTTCACACGAATTTGAAGCGAAATCGTGTGTTTCACGTGATATTGACGTTAAATCGTTCGTTTCGCGTGGATATAAAGCTAATTCGTGTATTTCGCATGAATTTGAAGCTAAATTGTTCATTTCGCATGAATTTGAAGCTAAATCGTTTGTTTAAAATCGCTATTTCGCACGAATTTGAAGCGAAATCGTGTGTTTCGCGTGATATTGACGTTAAATCGTTCGTTTCGCGTGGATATAAAGCTAATTCGTGTTTTTCGCATGAATTTGAAGATAAATTGTTCATTTCGCATGAATTTGAAGCTATATCGTTTGTTTAAAATCACTATTTCACACGAATTTGAAGCGAAATCGTGTGTTTCACGTGATATTGACGTTAAGTCGATCGTTTCGCGTGGATATAAAGCTAATTCGTGTATTTCGCATGAATTTGAAGCTATATTGTTCATTTCGCATGAATTTGAAGCTAAATCGTTTGTTGGAAATCGCTTTTTCGCACGAATTTGAGTTGAAATCGTGTATTTCGCATGATATTGACGGTAAGTCGTTTGTTTCGGGTGGATTTAAAACTAATTCGTGTATTTCGCATGAATTTGAAGCTAAATTGTTCATTTCGCATGAATTTGAAGCTAATTTGTTTGTTTTAAAATCGCTATTTCGCACGAATTTGAAGCGAAATCGTGTGTTTCACTTGATATTGACGTTAAATCGTTCGTTTCGCGTGGATATACAGCTAATTCGTGTATTTCGCATGAATTTGAAGCTAAATTGTTCATTTCGCATGAATTTGAAGCTAAATCGTTTGTTTAAAATCGCTATTTCACACGAATTTGAAGCGAAATCGTGTGTTTCGCGTGATATTGACGTTAAATCGTTCGTTTCGCGTGGATATAAAGCTAATTCGTGTTTTTCGCATAAATTTGAAGCTAAATTGTTCATTTCGCATGAATTTTGAAGCTAAATCGTTTGTCTAAAATCACTATTTCACACGAATTTGAATCGAAATCGTGTGTTTCACGTGATATTGACGTTAAATCGTTCGTTTCGCGTGGATATATAGGTAAGTCGTGTATTTCGCATGAATTTGAAGCTAAATTGTTCATTTCGCATGAATTTGAAGCTAATTTGTTTGTTAAAAATCGCTATTTCGCACGAATTTGAAGCGACATCGTGTGTTTCACTTGATATTGACGTTAAATCGTTCGTTTCGCGTGGATATACAGCTAATTCGTGTATTTCGCATGAATTTGAAGCTAAATCGTTTGTTTAAAATCGCTATTTCGCACGAATTTGAAGCGAAATCGTGTGTTTCGCGTGATATTGACGTTAAATCGTTCGTTTCGCGTGGATATAGAGCTCATTCGTGTCTTTCGCATGAATTTGAAGCTAAATTGTTCATTTCTCATGAATTTTAAGCTAAATCGTTAGTTTAAAATCGCTATTTCGCTCGAATTTGAAGCGAAATCGTGTGTTTCGCGTGATATTGACGTTAAATCGTTCGTTTCGCGTGGATAGAAAGCTAGTTCGTGTTTTTCGCATGAATTTGAAGCTAAATAGTTCATTTCGCATGAATTTGAAGCTAAATCGTTTGTTTAAAATCACTATTTCACACGAATTTGAAGCGAAATCGTGTGTTTCACGTGATATTGACGTTAAATCGTTCGTTTCGCGTGGACATAAAGCTAATTCGTGTATTTCGCATGAATTTGAAGCTAAATTGTTCATTTCGCATGAATTTGAAGCTAATTTGTTTGTTTAAAATCGCTATTTCGCACGAATTTGAAGCGAAATCGTGTGTTTCACTTGATATTGACGTTAAATCGTTCGTTTCGCGTGGATATATAGCTAATTCGTGTATTTCGCATGAATTTGAAGCTAATTGTTCATTTCGCATGAATTTGAAGCTAAATCGTTTGTTTAAAATCGCTATTTCGCACGAATTTGAAGCGAAATCGTGTGTTTCGCGTGATATTGACGTTAAATCGTTCGTTTCGCGTGGATATAAAGCTAATTCGTGTTTTTCGCATGAATTTGAAGATAAACTGTTCATTTCGCATTAATTTGAAGCTAAATCGTTTGTTTAAAATCGTTATTTCGCACGAATTTGAAGCGAAATCGTGTGTTTCACGTGATATTGACGTTAAATCGATGTCTCGCGAGAATTTGAAACTAACTCGTGCTATTCGCATAAATTTGGTAGCTAAATTGTTCATTTCGCATGAATTTGAAGCTTAATTGTTCATTTCGCATGAATTTGAAGCTAAATCGTTTGTTGGAAATCGCTTTTTCGCACGAATTTGAGTTGAAATCGTGTATTTCGCATGATATTGACGGAAAGTCGTTTTTTTCGGGTGGATTTAAAGCTAAATCGAGTAATTCGCATGAATTTGAAGCTAAATTGTTCATTTCGCAAGAATTTGAAGCTAAATTGTTCATTTCGCATGAATTTGAAGCTAAATCGTTTGTTTAAAATCACTATTTCACACGAATTGAAGCGAAATCGTGTGTTTCACGTGATATTGACGTTAAGTCGTTCGTTTCGCGTGGATATAAAGCTAATTCGTGTATTTCGCATGAATTTGAAGCTAAATTGTTCATTTCGCATGAATTTGAAGCTAAATCGTTTGTTGGAAATCGCTTTTTCGCACGAATTTGAGTTGAAATCGTGTATTTCGCATGATATTGACGGTAAGTCGTTTGTTTCGGGTGGATTTAAAACTAATTCGTGTATTTCGCATGAATTTGAAGCTAAATTGTTCATTTCGCATGAATTTGAAGCTAAATCGTTTGTTTAAAATCGCTATTTCGCACGAATTTGAAGCGAAATCGTGTGTTTCGCGTGATATTGACGTTAAATCGTTCGTTTCGCGTGGATATAAAGCTAATTCGTGTTTTTTCGCATGAATTTGAAGATAAATTGTTCATTTCGCATGAATTTGAAGCTAAATCGTTTGTTTAAAATCACTATTTCACACGAATTTGAAGCGAAATCGTGTGTTTCACGTGATATTGACGTTAAATCGTTCGTTTCGCGTGGATATAAAGCTAATTCGTGTATTTCGCATGAATATGAAGCTAAATTGTTCATTTCGCATGAATTGGAAGCTAATTCGTTTGTTTAAAATCGCTATTTCGCACGAATTTGAAGCTAAATCGTGTGTTTCGCATGATATTGACGGTAAGTCGTTTGTTTCGGGTGGATTTAAAGCTAAATCGAGTAATTCGCATGAATTTGAAGCTAAATTGTTTCTTTTCGCATGAACTTGAAGCTAAAACGTTTGTTTAAAATCGCTATTTCGCACGAATTTGAAGCGAAATCGTGTGTTTCACGTGATATTGACGTTAAATCGTTCGTTTCGCGTGGATATAAAGCTAAGTCGTGTATTTCGCATGAATTTGAAGCTAAATTGTTCATTTCGCATGAATTTGAAGCTAATTTGTTTGTTTAAAATCGCTATTTCGCACGAATTTGAAGCGAAATCGTGTGTTTCACTTGATATTGACGTTAAATCGTTCGTTTCGCGTGGATATATAGCTAATTCGTGTATTTCGCATGAATTTGAAGCTAAATTGTTCATTTCGCATGAATTTGAAGCTAAATCGTTTGTTTAAAATCGCTTTTTCGCACGAATTTGAGTTGAAATCGTGTATTTCGCATGATATTGACAGTAAGTCGTTTGTTTCGGGTGGATTTAAAGCTAATTCGTGTATTTCGCATGAATTTGAAGCTAAATTGTTCATTTCGCATGAATTTGAAGCTAAATCGTTTGTTTAAAATCGCTATTTCGCACGAATTTGAAGCGAAATCGTGTGTTTCGCGTGATATTGACGTTAAATCGTTCGTTTCGCGTGGATATAAAGCTAATCCGTGTTTTTCGCATGAATTTGAAGCTAAATTGTTCATTTCGCATGAATTTGAAGCTAAATCCTTTGTTTAAAATCGCTATTTCGCACTAATTTGAAGCGAAATCGTGTGTTTCACGTGATATTAACGTTAAATCGTTCGTTTCGCGTGGATATAAAGCTAATTCGTGTATTTCGCATGAATGTGAAGCTAAATTGTTCATTTCGCATGAACTTGAAGCTAAAACGTTTGTTTAAAATCGCTATTTCGCACGAATTTGAAACGAAATCGTGTGTTTCACGTGATATTGACGTTAAATCGTTCGTTTCGCGTGGATATAAAGCTAAGTCGTGTATTTCGCATGAATTTGAAGCTAAATTGTTCATTTCGCATGAATTTGAAGCTAAATCGTTTGTTTAAAATCGCTATTTCGCACGAATTTGAAGCGAAATCGTGTGTTTCGCGTGATATTGACGTTAAATCGTTCGTTTCGCGTGGATATAAAGCTAATTCGTGTTTTTTCGCATAAATTTAAAGCTAAATTGTTCATTTCGCATGAATTTGAAGCTAAATCGTTTGTCTAAATCACTATTTCACACGAATTTGAAGCGAAATCGTGTGTTTCGCGTGATATTGACGTTAAATCGTTCGTTTCGCGTGGATATAAAGCTAATTCGTGTTTTTTCGCATGAATTTGAAGATAAATTGTTCATTTCGCATGAATTTGAAGCTAAATCGTTTGTTTTAAAATCACTATTTCACACGAATTTGAAGCGAAATCGTGTGTTTCACGTGATATTGACGTTAAATCGTTCGTTTCGCGTGGATATAAAGCTAATTCGTGTATTTCGCATGAATTTGAAGCTAAATTGTTCATTTCGCATGAATTTGAAGCTAATTTGTTTGTTTAAAATCGCTATTTCGCACGAATTTGAAGCGAATCGTGTGTTTCACTTGATATTGACGTTAAATCGTTCGTTTCGCGTGGATATATAGCTAATTCGTGTATTTCGCATGAATTTGAAGCTAAATTGTTCATTTCGCATGAATTTGAAGCTAAATCGTTTGTTTAAAATCGCTATTTCGCACGAATTTGAAGCGAAATCGTGTGTTTCGCGTGATATTGACGTTAAATCGTTCGTTTCGCGTGGATATAAAGCTAATTCGTGTTTTTCGCATGAATTTGAAGATAAATTGTTCATTTCGCATTAATTTGAAGCTAAATCGTTTGTTTAAAATCGTTATTTCGCACGAATTTGAAGCGAAATCGTGTGTTTCACGTGATACGTGATATTGACGTTAAATCGTTTGTCTCGCGAGAATTTGAAGCTAACTCGTGCTATTCGCATAAATTTGGTAGCTAAATTGTTCATTTCGCATGAATTTGAAGCTTAATTGTTCATTTCGCATGAATTTGAAGCTAAATCGTTTGTTGGAAATCGCTTTTTCGCACGAATTTGAGTTGAAATCGTGTATTTCGCATGATATTGACGGAAAGTCGTTTTTTCGGGTGGATTTAAAGCTAAATCGAGTAATTCGCATGAATTTGAAGCTAAATTGTTCATTTCGCATGAATTTGAAGCTAAATTGTTCATTTCGCATGAATTTGAAGCTAAATCGTTTGTTTAAAATCACTATTTCACACGAATTTGAAGCGAAATCGTGTGTTTCACGTGATATTGACGTTAAGTCGTTCGTTTCGCGTGGATATAAAGCTAATTCGTGTATTTCGCATGAATTTGAAGCTAAATTGTTCATTTCGCATGAATTTGAAGCTAAATCGTTTGTTGGAAATCGCTTTTTCGCACGAATTTGAGTTGAAATCGTGTATTTCGCATGATATTGACGGTAAGTCGTTTGTTTCGGGTGGATTTAAAACTAATTCGTGTATTTCGCATGAATTTGAAGCTAAATTGTTCATTTCGCATGAATTTGAAGCTAAATCGTTTGTTTAAAATCGCTATTTCGCACGAATTTGAAGCGAAATCGTGTGTTTCGCGTGATATTGACGTTAAATCGTTCGTTTCGCGTGGATATAAAGCTAATTCGTGTTTTTCGCATGAATTTGAAGATAAATTGTTCATTTCGCATGAATTTGAAGCTAAATCGTTTGTTTAAAATCACTATTTCACACGAATTTGAAGCGAAATCGTGTGTTTCACGTGATATTGACGTTAAATCGTTCGTTTCGCGTGGATATAAAGCTAATTCGTGTATTTCGCATGAATATGAAGCTAAATTGTTCATTTCGCATGAATTGGAAGCTAATTCGTTTGTTTAAAATCGCTATTTCGCACGAATATGAAGCTAAATCGTGTGTTTCGCATGATATTGACGGTAAGTCGTTTGTTTCGGGTGGATTTAAAGCTAAATCGAGTAATTCGCATGAATTTGAAGCTAAATTGTTTCTTTTCGCATGAACTTGAAGCTAAAACGTTTGTTTAAAATCGCTATTTCGCACGAATTTGAAGCGAAATCGTGTGTTTCACGTGATATTGACGTTAAATCGTTCGTTTCGCGTGGATATAAAGCTAAGTCGTGTATTTCGCATGAATTTGAAGCTAAATTGTTCATTTCGCATGAATTTGAAGCTAATTTGTTTGTTTAAAATCGCTATTTCGCACGAATTTGAAGCGAAATCGTGTGTTTTCACTTGATATTGACGTTAAATCGTTCGTTTCGCGTGGATATATAGCTAATTCGTGTATTTCGCATGAATTTGAAGCTAAATTGTTCATTTCGCATGAATTTGAAGCTAAATCGTTTGTTTAAAATCGCTTTTTCGCACGAATTTGAGTTGAAATCGTGTATTTCGCATGATATTGACAGTAAGTCGTTTGTTTCGGGTGGATTTAAAGCTAATTCGTGTATTTCGCATGAATTTGAAGCTAAATTGTTCATTTCGCATGAATTTGAAGCTAAATCGTTTGTTTAAAATCGCTATTTCGCACGAATTTGAAGCGAAATCGTGTGTTTCGCGTGATATTGACGTTAAATCGTTCGTTTCGCGTGGATATAAAGCTAATCCGTGTTTTTTCGCATGAATTTGAAGCTAAATTGTTCATTTCGCATGAATTTGAAGCTAAATCCTTTGTTTAAAATCGCTATTTCGCACTAATTTGAAGCGAAATCGTGTGTTTCACGTGATATTAACGTTAAATCGTTCGTTTCGCGTGGATATAAAGCTAATTCGTGTATTTCGCATGAATTTGAAGCTAAATTGTTCATTTCGCATGAACTTGAAGCTAAAACGTTTGTTTAAAATCGCTATTTCGCACGAATTTGAAACGAAATCGTGTGTTTCACGTGATATTGACGTTAAATCGTTCGTTTCGCGTGGATATAAAGCTAAGTCGTGTATTTCGCATGAATTTGAAGCTAAATTGTTCATTTCGCATGAATTTGAAGCTAAATCGTTTGTTTAAAATCGCTATTTCGCACGAATTTGAAGCGAAATCGTGTGTTTCGCGTGATATTGACGTTAAATCGTTCGTTTCGCGTGGATATAAAGCTAATTCGTGTTTTTCGCATAATTTAAAGCTAAATTGTTCATTTCGCATGAATTTGAAGCTAAATCGTTTGTCTAAAATCACTATTTCACACGAATTTGAAGCGAAATCGTGTGTTTCACGTGATATTGACGTTAAGTTGTTCATTTCGCATGAATTTGAAGCTAAATCGTTTGTTTAAAATCGCTATTTCGCACGAATTTGAAGCGCAATCGTGTGTTTCGCGTGATATTGACGTTAAATCGTTCGTTTCGCGTGGATATAAAGCTAATTCGTGTTTTTCGCATGAATTTGAAGATAAATTGTTCATTTCGCATGAATTTGAAGCTAAATCGTTTGTTTAAAATCACTATTTCAAACGAATTTGAAGCGAAATCGTGTGTTTCACGTGATATTGACGTTAAGTCGTTCGTTTCGCGTGGATTTAATGCTAATTCGTGTATTTCGCATGAATTTGAAGCTAAATTGTTCATTACGCATGAATTTGAAGCTAAATCGTTTGTTTAAAATCGCTATATCGCACGAATTTGAAGCGAAATCGTGTGTTTCGCGTGATATTGACGTTAAATCGTTCGTTTCGCGTGGATATAAAGCTAATTCGTGTTTTTCGCATGAATTTGAAGATAAATTGTTCATTTCGCATGAATTTGAAGCTAAATCGTTTGTTTAAAATCACTATTTCACACGAATTTGAAGCGAAATCGTGTGTTTCACGTGATATTGACGTTAAATCGTTCGTTTCGCGTTGATATAAAGCTAATTCGTGTTTTTCGCATGAATTTGAAGATAAATTGTTCATTTCGCATGAATTTGAAGCTAAATCGTTTGTTTTAAAATCACTATTTCACACGAATTTGAATCGAAATCGTGTGTTTCACGTGATATTGATGTTAAATCGTTCGTTTCGCGTGGATATAAAGGTAAGTCGTGTATTTCGCATGAATTTGAAGCTAAATTGTTCATTTCGCATGAATTTGAAGCTAAATTGTTCATTTCGCATGAATTTGAAGCTAAATCGTTTGTTTTAAAATCACTATTTCACACGAATTTGAAGCGAAATCGTGTGTTTCACGTGATATTGACGTTAAGTCGTTCGTTTCGCGTGGATATAAAGCTAATTCGTGTATTTCGCATGAATTTGAAGCTAAATTGTTCATTTCGCATGAATTTGAAGCTAAATCGTTTGTTTAAAATCGCTATTTCGCACGAATTTGAAGCGAAATCGTGTGTTTCGCGTGATATTGACGTTAAATCGTTCGTTTCGCGTGGATATAAAGCTAATTCGTGTTTTTCGCATGAATTTGAAGATAAATTGTTCATTTCGCATGAATTTGAAGCTATATCGTTTGTTTAAAATCACTATTTCACACGAATTTGAAGCGAAATCGTGTGTTTCACGTGATATTGACGTTAAGTCGTTCGTTTCGCGTGGATATAAAGCTAATTCGTGTATTTCGCATGAATTTGAAGCTATATTGTTCATATCGCATGAATTTGAAGCTAAATCGTTTGTTGGAAATCGCTTTTTCGCACGAATTTGAGTTGAAATCGTGTATTTCGCATGATATTGACGGTAAGTCGTTCGTTTCGCGTGGATATAAAGCTAATTCGTGTATTTCGCATGAATTTGAAGGTAAATTGTTCATTTCGCATGAATTTGAAGCTAAATCGTTTGTTTAAAATCGCTATTTCGCACGAATTTGAAGCGAAATAGTGTGTTTCGCGTGATATTGACGTTAAATCGTTCGTTTCGCGTGGATATAAAGCTAATTCGTGTTTTTCGCATGAATTTGAAGATAAATTGTTCATTTCGCATGAATTTGAAGCTATATCGTTTGTTTAAAATCACTATTTCACACGAATTTGAAGCGAAATCGTGTGTTTCACGTGATATTGACGTTAAGTCGTTCGTTTCGCGTGGATATAAAGCTAATTCGTGTATTTCGCATGAATTTGAAGCTATATTGTTCATTTCGCATGAATTTGAAGCTAAATCGTTTGTTGGAAATCGCTTTTTCGCACGAATTTGAGTTGAAATCGTGTATTTCGCATGATATTGACGGTAAGTCGTTTGTTTCGGGTGGATTTAAAACTAATTCGTGTATTTCGCATGAATTTGAAGCTAAATTGTTCATTTCTCATGAATTTTAAGCTAAATCGTTAGTTTAAAATCGCTATTTCGCTCGAATTTGAAGCGAAATCGTGTGTTTCGCGTGATATTGACGTTAAATCGTTCGTTTCGCGTGGATATAAAGCTAATTCGTGTTTTTCGCATGAATTTGAAGATAAATTGTTCATTTCGCATGAATTTGAAGCTAAATTGTTTGTTTAAAATCACTATTTCACACGAATTTGAAGCGAAATCGTGTGTTTCACGTGATATTGACGTTAAATCGTTCGTTTCGCGTGGATATAAAGCTAATTCGTGTATTTCGCATGAATTTGAAGCTAAATTGTTCATTTCGCATGAATTTGAAGCTAATTTGTTTGTTTAAGATCGCTATTTCGCACGAATTTGAAGCGAAATCGTGTGTTTCACGTGATATTGACGTTAAGTCGTTCGTTTCGCGTGGATATAAAGCTAATTCGTGTATTTCGCATGAATTTGAAGCTATATTGTTCATTTCGCATGAATTTGAAGCTAAATCGTTTGTTGGAAATCGCTTTTTCGCACGAATTTGAGTTGAAATCGTGTATTTCGCATGATATTGACGGTAAGTCGTTGTTTCGGGTGGATTTAAAACTAATTCGTGTATTTCGCATGAATTTGAAGCTAAATTGTTCATTTCGCATGAATTTGAAGCTAAATCGTTTGTTTAAAATCGCTATTTCGCACGAATTTGAAGCGAAATCGTGTGTTTCGCGTGATATTGACGTTAAATCGTTCGTTTCGCGTGGATATAAAGCTAATTCGTGTTTTTCGCATGAATTTGAAGATAAATTGTTCATTTCGCATTAATTTGAAGCTAAATCGTTTGTTTAAAATCGTTATTTCGCACGAATTTGAAGCGAAATCGTGTGTTTCACGTGATATTGACGTTAAATCGTTTGTCTCGCGAGAATTTGAAGCTAACTCGTGCTATTCGCATAAATTTGGTAGCTAAATTGTTCATTTCGCATGAATTTGAAGCTTAATTGTTCATTTCGCATGAATTTGAAGCTAAATCGTTTGTTGGAAATCGCTTTTTCGCACGAATTTGAGTTGAAATCGTGTATTTCGCATGATATTGACGGTAAGTCGTTTTATTTCGGGTGGATTTAAAGCTAAATCGAGTAATTCGCATGAATTTGAAGCTAAATTGTTCATTTCGCATGAATTTGAAGCTAAATCGTTTGTTTAAAATCGCTATTTCGCACGAATTTGAAGCGAAATCGTGTGTTTCGCGTGATATTGACGTTAAATCGTTCGTTTCGCGTGGATGTAAAGCTAGTTCGTGTATTTCGCATGAATTTGAAGCTAAATTGTTCATTTCGCATGAATTGGAAGCTAATTCGTTTGTTTAAAATCGCTATTTCGCACGAATTTGAAGCTAAATCGTGTATTTCGCATGATATTGACGGTAAGTCGTTTGTTTCGGGTGGATTTAAAGCTAAATCGAGTAATTCGCATGAATTTGAAGCTAAATTGTTCATTTCGCATGAACTTGAAGCTAAAACGTTTGTTTAAAATCGCTATTTCGCACGAATTTGAAGCGAAATCGTGTGTTTCACGTGATATTGACGTCAAATCGTTCGTTTCGCGTGGATATAAAGCTAAGTCGTGTATTTCGCATGAATTTGAAGCTAAATTGTTAATTTCGCATGAATTTGAAGCTAAATCGTTTGTTTAAAATCGCTATTTCGCACGAATTTGAAGCGAAATCGTGTGTTTCGCGTGATATTGGCGTTAAATCGTTCGTTTCGCGTGGATATAAAGCTAATTCGTGTATTTCGCATGAATTTGAAGCTAAATTGTTCATTTCGCATGAATTTGAAGCTAAATCGTTTGTTTAAAATCGCTATTTCGCACGAATTTGAAGCGAAATCGTGTGTTTCGCGTGATATTGACGTTAAATCGTTCGTTTCGCGTGGATATAAAGCTAATTCGTGTTTTTCGCATGAATTTGAAGATAAATTGTTCATTTCGCATGAATTTGAAGCTATATCGTTTGTTTAAAATCACTATTTCACACGAATTTGAAGCGAAATCGTGTGTTTCACGTGATTTTGACGTTAAGTCGTTCGTTTCGCGTGGATATAAAGCTAATTCGTGTATTTCGCATGAATTTGAAGCTATATTGTTCATATCGCTTGAATTTGAAGCTAAATCGTTTGTTGGAAATCGCTTTTTCGCACGAATTTGAGTTGAAATCGTGTATTTCGCATGATATTGACGGTAAGTCGTTCGTTTCGCGTGGATATAAAGCTAATTCGTGTATTTCGCATGAATTTGAAGCTAAATTGTTCATTTCGCATGAATTTGAAGCTAAATCGTTTGTTTAAAATCGCTATTTCGCACGAATTTGAAGCGAAATAGTGTGTTTCGCGTGATATTGACGTTAAATCGTTCGTTTCGCGTGGATATAAAGCTAATTCGTGTTTTTCGCATGAATTTGAAGATAAATTGTTCATTTCGCATGAATTTGAAGCTATATCGTTTGTTTAAAATCACTATTTCACACGAATTTGAAGCGAAATCGTGTGTTTCACGTGATATTGACGTTAAGTCGTTCGTTTCGCGTGGATATAAAGCTAATTCGTGTATTTCGCATGAATTTGAAGCTATATTGTTCATTTCGCATGAATTTGAAGCTAAATCGTTTGTTGGAAATCGCTTTTTCGCACGAATTTGAGTTGAAATCGTGTATTTCGCATGATATTGACGGTAAGTCGTTTGTTTCGGGTGGATTTAAAACTAATTCGTGTATTTCGCATGAATTTGAAGCTAAATTGTTCATTTCTCATGAATTTTAAGCTAAATCGTTAGTTTAAAATCGCTATTTCGCTCGAATTTGAAGCGAAATCGTGTGTTTCGCGTGATATTGACGTTAAATCGTTCGTTTCGCGTGGATATAAAGCTAATTCGTGTTTTTCGCATGAATTTGAAGATAAATTGTTCATTTCGCATGAATTTGAAGCTAAATTGTTTGTTTAAAATCACTATTTCACACGAATTTGAAGCGAAATCGTGTGTTTCACGTGATATTGACGTTAAATCGTTCGTTTCGCGTGGATATAAAGCTAATTCGTGTATTTCGCATGAATTTGAAGCTAAATTGTTCATTTCGCATGAATTTGAAGCTAATTTGTTTGTTTAAGATCGCTATTTCGCACGAATTTGAAGCGAAATCGTGTGTTTCACTTGATATTGACGTTAAATCGTTCGTTTCGCGTGGATATATAGCTAATTCGTGTATTTCGCATGAATTTGAAGCTAAATTGTTCATTTCGCATGAATTTGAAGCTAAATCGTTTGTTTAAAATCGCTATTTCGCACGAATTTGAAGCGAAATCGTGTGTTTCGCGTGATATTGACGTTAAATCGTTCGTTTCGCGTGGATATAAAGCTAATTCGTGTTTTTCGCATGAATTTGAAGATAAATTGTTCATTTCGCATTAATTTGAAGCTAAATCGTTTGTTTAAAATCGTTATTTCGCACGAATTTGAAGCGAAATCGTGTGTTTCACGTGATATTGACGTTAAATCGTTTGTCTCGCGAGAATTTGAAGCTAACTCGTGCTATTCGCATAAATTTGGTAGCTAAATTGTTCATTTCGCATGAATTTGAAGCTTAATTGTTCATTTCGCATGAATTTGAAGCTAAATCGTTTGTTGGAAATCGCTTTTTCGCACGAATTTGAGTTGAAATCGTGTATTTCGCATGATATTGACGGTAAGTCGTTTTTTTCGGGTGGATTTAAAGCTAAATCGAGTAATTCGCATGAATTTGAAGCTAAATTGTTCATTTCGCATGAATTTGAAGCTAAATCGTTTGTTTAAAATCGCTATTTCGCACGAATTTGAAGCGAAATCGTGTGTTTCGCGTGATATTGACGTTAAATCGTTCGTTTCGCGTGGATATAAAGCTAATTCGTGTTTTTCGCATGAATTTGAAGATAAATTGTTCATTTCGCATGAATTTGAAGCTATATCGTTTGTTTAAAATCACTATTTCACACGAATTTGAAGCGAAATCGTGTGTTTCACGTGATATTGACGTTAAGTCGTTCGTTTCGCGTGGATATAAAGCTAATTCGTGTATTTCGCATGAATTTGAAGCTATATTGTTCATTTCGCATGAATTTGACGCTAAATCGTTTGTTGGAAATCGCTTTTTCGCACGAATTTGAGTTGAAATCGTGTATTTCGCATGATATTGACGGTAAGTCGTTTGTTTCGGGTGGATTTAAAACTAATTCGTGTATTTCGCATGAATTTGAAGCTAAATTGTTCATTTCGCATGAATTTGAAGCTAAATCGTTTGTTTAAAATCGCTATTTCGCACGAATTTGAAGCGAAATCGTGTGTTTCGCGTGATATTGACGTTAAATCGTTCGTTTCGCGTGGATATAAAGCTAATTCGTGTTTTTCGCATGATTTTGAAGATAAATTGTTCATTTCGCATGAATTTGAAACTAAATCGTTTGTTTAAAATCGCTTTTTCGCACGAATTTGAGTTGAAATCGCGTATTTCGCATGATATTGACGGTAAGTCGTTTGTTTCGAGTGGATTTAAAGCTAATTCGTGTATTTCGCATGAATTTGAAGCTAAATTGTTCATTTCGCATGAATTTGAAGCTAAATCGTTTGTTTAAAATCGCTATTTCGCACGAATTTGAAGCGAAATCGTGTGTTTCGCGTGATATTGACGTTAAATCGTTCGTTTCGCGTGGATATAAAGCTAATTCGTGTTTTTCGCATGAATTTGAAGCTAAATTGTTCATTTCGCATGAATTTGAAGCTAAATCGTTTGTTTAAAATCGCTATTTCGCACGAATTTGAAGCGAAATCGTGTGTTTCGCGTGATATTGACGTTAAATCGTTCGTTTCGCATGGATATAAAGCTAATTCGTGTTTTTCGCATGAATTTGAAGCTAAATTGTTCATTTCGCATGAATTTGAAGCTAAATCGTTTGTTTAAAATCGCTATTTCGCACGAATTTGAAGCGAAATCGTGTGTTTCGCGTGATATTGACGTTAAATCGTTCGTTTCGCGTGGATATAAAGCTAATTCGTGTATTTCGCATGAATTTGAAGCTAAATTGTTCATTTCGCATGAATTGGAAGCTAATTCGATTGTTTAAAATCGCTATTTCGCCTGAATTTGAAGCTAAATCGTGTATTTCGCATGATATTGACGGTAAGTCGTTTGTTTCGGGTGGATTTAAAGCTAAATCAAGTAATTCGCATGAATTTGAAGCTAAATTGTTCATTTCGCATGAACTTGAAGCTAAAACGTTTGTTTAAAATCGCTATTTCGCAAGAATTTGAAGCGAAATCGTGTGTTTCACGTGATATTGACGTTAAATCGTTCTTTTCGCGTGGATATAAAGCTAAGTCGTGTATTTCGCATGAATTTGAAGCTAAATTGTTCATTTCGCATGAATTTGAAGCTAAATCGTTTGTTTAAAATCGCTATTTCGCACGAATTTGAAGCGAAATCGTGTGTTTCGCGTGATATTGACGTTAAATCGTTCGTTTCGCGTGGATATAAAGCTAATTCGTGTTTTTCGCATGAATTTGAAGATAAATTGTTCATTTCGCATGAACTTGAAGCTAAAACGTTTGTTTAAAATCGCTATTTCGCACGAATTGGAAGCGAAATCGTGTGTTTCACGTGATATTGACGTTAAATCGTTCGTTTCGCGTGGATATAAAGCTAAGTCGTGTATTTCGCATGAATTTGAAGCTAAATTGTTCATTTCGCATGAATGTGAAGCTAAATCGTTTGTTTAAAATCGCTATTTCGCACGAATTTGAAGCGAAATCGTGTGTTTCGCGTGATATTGACGTTAAATCGTTCGTTTCGCGTGGATATAAAGCTAATTCGTGTTTTTCGCATGAATTTGAAGATAAATTGTTCATTTCGCATGAACTTGAAGCTAAAACGTTTGTTTAAAATCGCTATTTCGCACGAATTTGAAGCGAAATCGTGTGTTTCACGTGATATTGACGTTAAATCGTTCGTTTCGCGTGGATATAAAGCTAATTCGTGTATTTCGCATGAATATGAAGCTAAATTGTTCATTTCGCATGAATTGGAAGCTAATTCGTTTGTTTAAAATCGCTATTTCGCACGAATATGAAGCTAAATCGTGTGTTTCGCATGATATTGACGGTAAGTCGTTTGTTTCGGGTGGATTTAAAGCTAAATCGAGTAATTCGCATGAATTTGAAGCTAAATTGTTTCTTTTCGCATGAACTTGAAGCTAAAACGTTTGTTTAAAATCGCTATTTCGCACGAATTTGAAGCGAAATCGTGTGTTTCACGTGATATTGACGTTAAATCGTTCGTTTCGCGTGGATATAAAGCTAAGTCGTGTATTTCGCATGAATTTGAAGCTAAATTGTTCATTTCGCATGAATTTGAAGCTAATTTGTTGTTTAAAATCGCTATTTCGCACGAATTTGAAGCGAAATCGTGTGTTTCACTTGATATTGACGTTAAATCGTTCGTTTCGCGTGGATATATAGCTAATTCGTGTATTTCGCATGAATTTGAAGCTAAATTGTTCATTTCGCATGAATTTGAAGCTAAATCGTTTGTTTAAAATCGCTTTTTCGCACGAATTTGAGTTGAAATCGTGTATTTCGCATGATATTGACAGTAAGTCGTTTGTTTCGGGTGGATTTAAAGCTAATTCGTGTATTTCGCATGAATTTGAAGCTAAATTGTTCATTTCGCATGAATTTGAAGCTAAATCGTTTGTTTAAAATCGCTATTTCGCACGAATTTGAAGCGAAATCGTGTGTTTCGCGTGATATTGACGTTAAATCGTTCGTTTCGCGTGGATATAAAGCTAATCCGTGTTTTTCGCATGAATTTGAAGCTAAATTGTTCATTTCGCATGAATTTGAAGCTAAATCCTTTGTTTAAAATCGCTATTTCGCACTAATTTGAAGCGAAATCGTGTGTTTCACGTGATATTAACGTTAAATCGTTCGTTTCGCGTGGATATAAAGCTAATTCGTGTATTTCGCATGAATTTGAAGCTAAATTGTTCATTTCGCATGGACTTGAAGCTAAAACGTTTGTTTAAAATCGCTATTTCGCACGAATTTGAAACGAAATCGTGTGTTTCACGTGATATTGACGTTAAATCGTTCGTTTCGCGTGGATATAAAGCTAAGTCGTGTATTTCGCATGAATTTGAAGCTAAATTGTTCATTTCGCATGAATTTGAAGCTAAATCGTTTGTTTAAAATCGCTATTTCGCACGAATTTGAAGCGAAATCGTGTGTTTCGCGTGATATTGACGTTAAATCGTTCGTTTCGCGTGGATATAAAGCTAATTCGTGTTTTTCGCATAAATTTAAAGCTAAATTGTTCATTTCGCATGAATTTGAAGCTAAATCGTTTGTCTAAAATCACTATTTCACACGAATTTGAAGCGAAATCGTGTGTTTCACGTGATATTGACGTTAAATTGTTCATTTCGCATGAATTTGAAGCTAAATCGTTTGTTTAAAATCGCTATTTCGCACGAATTTGAAGCGCAATCGTGTGTTTCGCGTGATATTGACGTTAAATCGTTCGTTTCGCGTGGATATAAAGCTAATTCGTGTTTTTCGCATGAATTTGAAGATAAATTGTTCATTTCGCATGAATTTGAAGCTAAATCGTTTGTTTAAAATCACTATTTCAAACGAATTTGAAGCGAAATCGTGTGTTTCACGTGATATTGACGTTAAGTCGTTCGTTTCGCGTGGATTTAATGCTAATTCGTGTATTTCGCATGAATTTGAAGCTAAATTGTTCATTACGCATGAATTTGAAGCTAAATCGTTTGTTTAAAATCGCTATATCGCACGAATTTGAAGCGAAATCGTGTGTTTCGCGTGATATTGACGTTAAATCGTTCGTTTCGCGTGGATATAAAGCTAATTCGTGTTTTTCGCATGAATTTGAAGATAAATTGTTCATTTCGCATGAATTTGAAGCTAAATCGTTTGTTTAAAATCACTATTTCACACGAATTTGAAGCGAAATCGTGTGTTTCACGTGATATTGACGTTAAATCGTTCGTTTCGCGTTGATATAAAGCTAATTCGAGTTTTTCGCATGAATTTGAAGATAAATTGTTCATTTCGCATGAATTTGAAGCTAAATCGTTTGTTTAAAATCACTATTTCACACGAATTTGAATCGAAATCGTGTGTTTCACGTGATATTGATGTTAAATCGTTCGTTTCGCGTGGATATAAAGGTAAGTCCTGTATTTCGCATGAATTTGAAGCTAAATTGTTCATTTCGCATGAATTTGAAGCTAAATTGTTCATTTCGCATGAATTTGAAGCTAAATCGTTTGTTTAAAATCACTATTTCACACGAATTTGAAGCGAAATCGTGTGTTTCACGTGATATTGACGTTAAGTCGTTCGTTTCGCGTGGATATAAAGCTAATTCGTGTATTTCGCATGAATTTGAAGCTAAATTGTTCATTTCGCATGAATTTGAAGCTAAATCGTTTGTTTAAAATCGCTATTTCGCACGAATTTGAAGCGAAATCGTGTGTTTCGCGTGATATTGACGTTAAATCGTTCGTTTCGCGTGGATATAAAGCTAATTCGTGTTTTTCGCATGAATTTGAAGATAAATTGTTCATTTCGCATGAATTTGAAGCTATATCGTTTGTTTAAAATCACTATTTCACACGAATTTGAAGCGAAATCGTGTGTTTCACGTGATATTGACGTTAAGTCGTTCGTTTCGCGTGGATATAAAGCTAATTCGTGTATTTCGCATGAATTTGAAGCTATATTGTTCATATCGCATGAATTTGAAGCTAAATCGTTTGTTGGAAATCGCTTTTTCGCACGAATTTGAGTTGAAATCGTGTATTTCGCATGATATTGACGGTAAGTCGTTCGTTTCGCGTGGATATAAAGCTAATTCGTGTATTTCGCATGAATTTGAAGCTAAATTGTTCATTTCGCATGAATTTGAAGCTAAATCGTTTGTTTAAAATCGCTATTTCGCACGAATTTGAAGCGAAATAGTGTGTTTCGCGTGATATTGACGTTAAATCGTTCGTTTCGCGTGGATATAAAGCTAATTCGTGTTTTTCGCATGAATTTGAAGATAAATTGTTCATTTCGCATGAATTTGAAGCTATATCGTTTGTTTAAAATCACTATTTCACACGAATTTGAAGCGAAATCGTGTGTTTCACGTGATATTGACGTTAAGTCGTTCGTTTCGCGTGGATATAAAGCTAATTCGTGTATTTCGCATGAATTTGAAGCTATATTGTTCATTTCGCATGAATTTGAAGCTAAATCGTTTGTTGGAAATCGCTTTTTCGCACGAATTTGAGTTGAAATCGTGTATTTCGCATGATATTGACGGTAAGTCGTTTGTTTCGGGTGGATTTAAAACTAATTCGTGTATTTCGCATGAATTTGAAGCTAAATTGTTCATTTCTCATGAATTTTAAGCTAAATCGTTAGTTTAAAATCGCTATTCGCACGAATTTGAAGCGAAATCGTTGTGTTTCGCGTGATATTGACGTTAAATCGTTCGTTTCGCGTGGATATAAAGCTAATTCGTGTTTTTCGCATGAATTTGAAGATAAATTGTTCATTTCGCATGAATTTGAAGCTAAATTGTTTGTTTAAAATCACTATTTCACACGAATTTGAAGCGAAATCGTGTGTTTCACGTGATATTGACGTTAAATCGTTCGTTTCGCGTGGATATAAAGCTAATTCGTGTATTTCGCATGAATTTGAAGCTAAATTGTTCATTTCGCATGAATTTGAAGCTAATTTGTTTGTTTAAGATCGCTATTTCGCACGAATTTGAAGCGAAATCGTGTGTTTCACTTGATATTGACGTTAAATCGTTCGATTCGCGTGGATATATAGCTAATTCGTGTATTTCGCATGAATTTGAAGCTAAATTGTTCATTCGCATGAATTTGAAGCTAAATCGTTTGTTTAAAATCGCTATTTCGCACGAATTTGAAGCGAAATCGTGTGTTTCGCGTGATATTGACGTTAAATCGTTCGTTTCGCGTGGATATAAAGCTAATTTCGTGTTTTTCGCATGAATTTGAAGATAAATTGTTCATTTCGCATTAATTTGAAGCTAAATCGTTTGTTTAAAATCGTTATTTCGCACGAATTTGAAGCGAAATCGTGTGTTTCACGTGATATTGACGTTAAATCGTTTGTCTCGCGAGAATTTGAAGCTAACTCGTGCTATTCGCATAAATTTGGTAGCTAAATTGTTCATTTCGCATGAATTTGAAGCTTAATTGTTCATTTCGCATGAATTTGAAGCTAAATCGTTTGTTGGAAATCGCTTTTTCGCACGAATTTGAGTTGAAATCGTGTATTTCGCATGATATTGACGGTAAGTCGTTTTTTCGGGTGATTTAAAGCTAAATCGAGTAATTCGCATGAATTTGAAGCTAAATTGTTCATTTCGCATGAATTTGAAGCTAAATCGTTTGTTTAAAATCGCTATTTCGCACGAATTTGAAGCGAAATCGTGTGTTTCGCGTGATATTGACGTTAAATCGTTCGTTCGCGTGGATGTAAAGCTAGTTCGTGTATTTCGCATGAATTTGAAGCTAAATTGTTCATTTCGCATGAATTTGAAGCTAAATCGTTTGTTTAAAATCGCTATTTCGCACGAATTTGAAGCGAAATCGTGTGTTTCGCGTGATATTGACGTTAAATCGTTCGTTTCGCGTGGATATAAAGCTAATTCGTGTTTTTCGCATGAATTTGAAGCTAAATTGTTCATTTCGCATGAATTTTGAAGCTAAATCGTTTGTTTAAAATCGCTATTTCGCACGAATTTGAAGCGAAATCGTTTGTTTCGCGTGATATTGACGTTAAATCGTTCGTTCGCGTGGATATAAAGCTAATTCGTGTATTTCGCATGAATTTGAAGCTAAATTGTTCATTTCGCATGAATTTGAAGCTAAATTGTTCATTTCGCATGAATTTGAAGCTAAATTGTTTAATTTCGCATGAATTTTGAAGCTAAATCCTTTGTTTAAATCGCTATTTCGCACGAATTTGAAGCGAAATCGTGTGTTTCGCGTGATATTGACGTTAAATCGTCCGTTTCGCGTGGATATAAAGCTAATTCGTGTATTTCGCATGAATTTGAAGCTAAATTGTTCATTTCGCATGAATTTGAAGCTAAATTGTTCATTTCGCATGAATTTGAAGCTAAATTGTTAATTTCGCATGAATTTGAAGATAAATCCTTTGTTTAAAATCGCTATTTCGCACGAATTTGAAGCGAAATCGTGTGTTTCGCGTGATATTGACGTTAAATCGTTCGTTTCGCATGGATATAAAGCTAATTCGTGTTTTTCGCATGAATTTGAAGCTAAATTGTTCATTTCGCATGAATTTGAAGCTAAATCGTTTGTTTAAAATCGCTATTTCGCACGAATTTGAAGCGAAATCGTGTGTTTCGCGTGATATTGACGTTAAATCGTTCGTTTCGCGTGGATATAAAGCTAATTCGTGTATTTCGCATGAATTTGAAGCTAAATTGTTCATTCGCATGAATTGGAAGCTAATTCGATTGTTTAAAATCGCTATTTCGCCCGAATTTGAAGCTAAATCGTGTATTTCGCATGATATTGACGGTAAGTCGTTTGTTCGGGTGGATTTAAAGCTAAATCGAGTAATTCGCATGAATTTGAAGCTAAATTGTTCATTTCGCATGAACTTGAAGCTAAAACGTTTGTTTAAAATCGCTATTTCGCAAGAATTTGAAGCGAAATCGTGTGTTTCACGTGATATTGACGTTAAATCGTTCTTTTCGCGTGGATATAAAGCTAAGTCGTGTATTTCGCATGAATTTGAAGCTAAATTGTTCCATTTCGCATGAATTTGAAACTAAATCGTTTGTTTAAAATCGCTTTTTCGCACGAATTTGAGTTGAAATCGCGTATTTCGCATGATATTGACGATAAGTCGTTTGTTTCGAGTGGATTAAAGCTAATTCGTGTATTTCGCATGAATTTGAAGCTAAATTGTTCATTTCGCATGAATTTGAAGCTAAATCGTTTGTTTAAAATCGCTATTTCGCACGAATTTGAAGCGAAATCGTGTGTTTCGCGTGATATTGACGTTAAATCGTTCGTTTCGCGTGGATATAAAGCTAATTCGTGTTTTTCGCATGAATTTGAAGCTAAATTGTTCATTTCGCATGAATTTGAAGATAAATCGTTTGTTTAAAATCGCTATTTCGCACGAATTTGAAGCGAAATCGTGTGTTTCACGTGATATTAACGTTAAATCGTTCGTTTCGCGTGGATATAAAGCTAATTCGTGTATTTCGCATGAATTTGAAGCTAAATTGTTCATTTCGCATGAATTTGAAGCTAAATTGTTCATTTCGCATGAATTTGAAGCTAAATTGTTAATTTCGCATGAATTTGAAGCTGAAACGTTTTTTTAAATTGCTATTGCGCACGAATTTGAATCGAAATCGTGTGTTTCGCGTGATATTGACGTTAAATCGTTCGTTTCGCGTGGATATAAGCTAATTCGTGTTTTTCGCATGAATTTGAAGCTAAATTGTTCATTTCGCATGAATTTGAAGATAAATCGTTTGTTTAAAATCGCTATTCGCACGAATTTGAAGCGAAATCGTGTGTTTCACGTGATATTAACGTTAAATCGTTCGTTTCGCGTGGATATAAAGCTAATTCGTGTATTTCGCATGAATTTGAAGCTAAATTGTTCATTTCGCATGAATTTGAGCTAAATTGTTCATTTCGCATGAATTTTGAAGCTAATTGTTAATTTCGCATGAATTTGAAGCTGAAACGTTTTTTTAAAATTGCTATTGCGCACGAATTTGAATCGAAATCGTGTGTTTCGCGTGATATTGACGTTAAATCGTTCGTTTCGCGTGGATATAAAGCTAATTCGTGTTTTTCGCATGAATTTGAAGCTAAATTGTTCATTTCGCATGAATTTGAAGATAAATCGTTTGCTTAAAATCGCTATTTCGCACGAATTTGAAGCGAAATCGTGTGTTTCACGTGATATTGACGTTAAATCGTTCGTTTCGCGTGGATATAAAGCTAATTCGTGTTTTTCGCATAAAATTTGAAGCTAAATTGTTCATTTCGCATGAATTTGAAGCTAAATCGTTTGTCTAAAATCACTATTTCACACGAATTTGAAGCGAAATCGTGTGTTTCACGTGATATTGACGTTAAATCGTTCGTTTCGCGTGGATATAAAGCTAATTCGTGTATTTCGCATGAATTGAAGCTAATTGTTCATCTCGCATGAATTTGAAGCTAAATCGTTTGTTTAAAATCGCTATTTCGCACGAATTTGAAGCGAAATCGTGTGTGTTTCGCGTGATATTGACGTTAAATCGTTCGTTTCGCGTGGATATAAAGCTAATTCGTGTTTTTCGCATGAATTTGAAGATAAATTGTTCATTTCGCATGAATTTGAAGCTAAATCGTTTGTTTAAAATCACTATTTCACACGAATTTGAAGCGAAATCGTGTGTTTCACGTGATATTGACGTTAGATCGTTCGTTTCGCGTGGATATAAAGCTAGTTCGTGTATTTCGCATGAATTTGAAGCTAAATTGTTCATTTCGCATGAATTGGAAGCTAATTCGTTTGTTTAAAATCGCTATTTCGCACGAATTTGAAGCGAAATCGTGTGTTTCACGTGATATTGACGTTAAATCGTTCGTTTCGCGTGGATATAAAGCTAAGTCGTGTATTTCGCATGAATTTGAAGCTAAATTGTTCATTTCGCATGAATTTGAAGCTAAATCGTTTGTTTAAAATCGCTATTTCGCACGAATTTGAAGCGAATCGTGTGTTTCGCGTGATATTGACGTTAAATCGTTCGTTTCGCGTGGATATAAAGCTAATTCGTGTATTTCGCATGAATTTGAAGCTAAATTGTTCATTTCGCATGAATTTGAAGCTAAATCGTTTGTCTAAAATCACTATTTCACACGAATTTGAAGCGAAATCGTGTGTTTCACGTGATATTGACGTTAAATCGTCGTTCGCGTGGATATAAAGCTAAGTCGTGTATTTCGCATGAATTTGAAGCTAAATTGTTCATTTCGCATGAATTTGAAGCTAAATCGTTTGTTTAAAATCGCTATTTCGCACGAATTTGAAGCGAAATCGTGTGTTTCGCGTGATATTGACGTTAAATCGTTCGTTTCGCGTGGATATAAAGCTAATTCGTGTTTTTTCGCATGAATTTGAAGATAAATTGTTCATTTCGCATGAATTTGAAGCTAAATCGTTGTTTAAAATCACTATTTCACACGAATTTGAAGCGAAATCGTGTGTTTCGCGTGATATTGACGTTAAATCGTTCGTTTCGCGTGGATATAGAGCTAATTCGTGTCTTTCGCATGAATTTGAAGCTAAATTGTTCATTTTCTCATGAATTTGAAGCTAAATCGTTAGTTTAAAATCGCTATTTCGCACGAATTTGAAGCGAAATCGTGTGTTTCGCGTGATATTGACGTTAAATCGTTCGTTTCGCGTGGATATAAAGCTAATTCGTGTATTTCGCATGAATTTGAAGCTAAATTGTTCATTTCGCATGAATTGGAAGCTAATTCGTTTGTTTAAAATCGCTATTTCGCACGAATTTGAAGCTAAATCGTGTATTTCGCATGATATTGACGGTAAGTCGTTTGTTTCGGGTGGATTTAAAGCTAATTCGTGTTTTTCGCATGAATTTGAAGATAAATTGTTCATTTCGCATGAATTTGAAGCTATATCGTTTGTTTAAAATCACTATTTCACACGAATTTGAAGCGAAATCGTGTGTTTCACGTGATATTGACGTTAAGTCGTTCGTTTCGCGTGGATATAAAGCTAATTCGTGTATTTCGCATGAATTTGAAGCTATATTGTTCATTTCGCATGAATTTGAAGCTAAATCGTTTGTTGGAAATCGCTTTTTCGCACGAATTTGAGTTGAAATCGTGTATTTCGCATGATATTGACGGTAAGTCGTATGTTTCGGGTGGATTTAAAGCTAATTCGTGTTTTTCGCATGAATTTGAAGATAAATTGTTCATTTCGCATGAATTTGAAGCTATATCGTTTGTTTAAAATCACTATTTCACACGAATTTGAAGCGAAATCGTGTGTTTCACGTGATATTGACGTTAAGTCGTTCGTTTCGCGTGGATATAAAGCTAATTCGTGTATTTCGCATGAATTTGAAGCTATATTGTTCATTTCGCATGAATTTGAAGCTAAATCGTTTGTTGGAAATCGCTTTTTCGCACGAATTTGAGTTGAAATCGTGTATTTCGCATGATATTGACGGTAAGTCGTTTGTTTCGGGTGGATTTAAAACTAATTCGTGTATTTCGCATGAATTTGAAGCTAAATTGTTCATTTCGCATGAATTTGAAGCTAAATCGTTTGTTTAAAATCGCTATTTCGCACGAATTTGAAGCGAAATCGTGTGTTTCGCGTGATATTGACGTTAAATCGTTCGTTTCGCGTGGATATAAAGCTAATTCGTGTTTTTCGCATGAATTTGAAGATAAATTGTTCATTTCGCATGAATTTGAAGCTAAATCGTTTGTTTAAAATCACTATTTCACACGAATTTGAAGAGAAATCGTGTGTTTCACGTGATATTGACGTTAAATCGTTCGTTTCGCGTGGATATAAAGCTAATTCGTGTATTTCGCATGAATATGAAGCTAAATTGTTCATTTCGCATGAATTGGAAGCTAATTCGTTTGTTTAAAATCGCTATTTCGCACGAATTTGAAGCTAAATCGTGTGTTTCGCATGATATTGACGGTAAGTCGTTTGTTTCGGGTGGATTTAAAGCTAAATCGAGTAATTCGCATGAATTTGAAGCTAAATTGTTTCTTTTCGCATGAACTTGAAGCTAAAACGTTGGTTTAAAATCGCTATTTCGCACGAATTTGAAGCGAAATCGTGTTTCACGTGATATTGACGTTAAATCGTTCGTTTCGCGTGGATATAAAGCTAAGTCGTGTATTTCGCATGAATTTGAAGCTAAATTGTTAATTTCGCATGAATTTGAAGCTAAATCGTTTGTTTAAAATCGCTATTTCGCACGAATTTGAAGCGAAATCGTGTGTTTCGCGTGATATTGACGTTAAATCGTTCGTTTCGCGTGGATATAAAGCTAATTCGTGTTTTTCGCATAAATTTGAAGCTAAATTGTTCATTTCGCATGAATTTGAAGATAAATCGTTTGTTTAAAATCGCTATTTCGCACGAATTTGAAGCGAAATCGTGTGTTTCGCGTGATATTGACGTTAAATCGTTCGTTTTGCGTGGATATAAAGCTAATTCGTGTTTTTCGCATGAATTTGAAGATAAATTGTTCATTTCGCATGAATTTGAAGCTAAATCGTTTGTTTAAAATCACTATTTCACACGAATTTGAAGCGAAATCGTGTGTTTCACGTGATATTGACGTTAAGTCGTTCGTTTCGCGTGGATATAAAGCTAATTCGTGTATTTCGCATGAATTTGAAGCTAAATTGTTCATTTCGCATGAATTTGAAGCTAAATCGTTTGTTTAAAATCGCTATTTCGCACGAATTTGAAGCGAAATCGTGTGTTTCGCGTGATATTGACGTTAAATCGTTCGTTTCGCGTGGATATAAAGCTAATTCGTGTTTTTCGCATGAATTTGAAGATAAATTGTTCATTTCGCATGAATTTGAAGCTATATCGTTTGTTTAAAATCACTATTTCACACGAATTTGAAGCGAAATCGTGTGTTTCACGTGATATTGACGTTAAGTCGTTCGTTTCGCGTGGATATAAAGCTAAGTCGTGTATTTCGCATGAATTTGAAGCTAAATTGTTCATTTCGCATGAATTTGAAGCTAAATCGTTTGTTTAAATTCGCTATTTCGCACGAATTTGAAGCGAAATCGTGTGTTTCGCGTGATATTGACGTTAAATCGTTCGTTTCGCGTGGATATAAAGCTAATTCGTGTTTTTCGCATGAATTTGAAGATAAATTGTTCATTTCGCATGAACTTGAAGCTAAAACGTTTGTTTAAAATCGCTATTTCGCACGAATTTGAAGCGAAATCGTGTGTTTCACGTGATATTGACGTTAAATCGTTCGTTTCGCGTGGATATAAAGCTAAGTCGTGTATTTCGCATGAATTTGAAGCTAAATTGTTCATTTCGCATGAATTTGAAGCTAAATCGTTAGTTTAAAATCGCTATTTCGCACGAATTTGAAGCGAAATCGTGTGTTTCGCGTGATATTGACGTTAAATAGTTCGTTTCGCGTGGATAGAAAGCTAGTTCGTGTTTTTCGCATGAATTTGAAGCTAAATTGTTCATTTCGCAAGAATTTGAAGCTAAATCGTTTGTTTAAAATCGTTATTTCGCACGAATTTGAAGCGAAATCGTGTGTTTCACGTGATATTGACGTTAAATCGTTCGTTTCGCGTGGATATAAAGCTAATTCGTGTATTTCGCATGAATTTGAAGCTAAATTGTTCATTTCGCATCAATTGGAAGCTAGTTCGTTTGTTTAAAATCGCTATTTCGCACGAATTTGAAGCTAAATCGTGTATTTCGCATGATATTGACGGTAAGTCGTTTGTTTCGGGTGGATTTAAAGCTAATCGAGTAATTCGCATGAATTTGAAGCTAAATTGTTCATTTCGCATGAACTTGAAGCTAAAACGTTTGTTTAAAATCGCTATTTCGCACGAATTTGAAGCGAAATCGTGTGTTTCACGTGATATTGACGTCAAATCGTTCGTTTCGCGTGGATATAAAGCTAAGTCGTGTATTTCGCATGATTTGAAGCTAAATTGTTAATTTCGCATGAATTTGAAGCTAAATCGTTAGTTTAAATCGCTATTTCGCACGAATTGAAGCGAAATCGTGTGTTTCACGTGATATTGACGTAAATCGTTCGTTTCGCGTGGATATAAGCTAATTCGTGTATTTCGCATGAATTTGAAGCTATATTGTTCATTTCGCATGAATTTGAAGCTAAATCGTTTGTTTAAAATCGCTTTTTCGCACGAATTTGAGTTGAAATCGTGTATTTCGTATGATATTGACGTTAAATCGTTCGTTTCGCGTGGATATAAAGCTGATTCGTGTATTTCGCATGAATTTGAAGCTAAATTGTTCATTTCGCATGAATTTGAAGCTAAATCGTTTGTTTAAAATCGCTTTTTCGCACGAATTTGAGTTGAAATCGTGTATTTCGTATGATATTGACGGTAAGTCGTTTGTTTCGGGTGGATTTAAAGCTAATTCCTGTATTTCGCATGAATTTGAAGCTAAATTGTTCATTTCGCATGAATTTGAAGCTAAATCGTTTGTTTAAAATCGCTATTTCGCACGAATTTGAAGCGAAATCGTGTGTTTCGCGTGATATTGACGTTAAATCGTTCGTTTCGCGTGGATATAAAGCTACTTCGTGTTTTTCGCATGAATTTGAAGCTAAATTGTTCATTTCGCACGAATTTGAAGCGAAATCGTGTGTTTCACGTGATATTAACGTTAAATCGTTCGTTTCGCGTGGATATAAAGCTAATTCGTGTATTTCGCATGAATTTGAAGCTAAATTGTTCATTTCGCATGAATTTGAAGCTAAATTGTTCATTTCGCATGAATTTGAAGCTAAATTGTTAATTTCGCATGAATTTGAAGCTGAAAAGTTTGTTTAAAATTGCTATTGCGCACGAATTTGAATCGAAATCGTGTGTTTCGCGTGATATTGACGTTAAATCGTTCGTTTCGCGTGGATATAAAGCTAATTCGTGTATTTCGCATGAATTTGAAGCTAAATTGTTCATTTCGCATGAATTTGAAGCTAAATCGTTTGTTTAAAATCGCTATTTCGCACGAATTTGAAGCGAAATAGTGTGTTTCGCGTGATATTGACATTAAATCGTTCGTTTCGCGTGGATATAAAGCTAATTCGTGTATTTCGCATGAATTTGAAGCTAAATTGTTCATTTCGCATGAATTGGAAGCTAATTCGTTTGTTTAAAATCGCTATTTCGCACGAATTTGAAGCTAAATCGTGTGTTTCGCATGATATTGACGGTAAGTCGTTTGTTTCGGGTGGATTTAAAGCTACATCGAGTAATTCGCATGAATTTGAAGCTAAATTGTTTCTTTTCGCATGAACTTGAAGCTAAAACGTTTGTTTAAAATCGCTATTTCGCACGAATTTGAAGCGAAATCGTGTGTTTCACGTGATATTGACGTTAAATCGTTCGTTTCGCGTGGATATAAAGCTAAGTCGTGTAATTCGCATGAATTTGAAGCTAAATTGTTCATTTCGCATGAATTTGAAGCTAAATCGTTAGTTTAAAATCGCTATTTCGCACGAATTTGAAGCGAAATCGTGTGTTTCACGTGATATTGACGTTAAATCGTTCGTTTCGCGTGGATATAAAGCTAATTCGTGTATTTCGCATGAATTTGAAGCTATATTGTTCATTTCGCATGAATTTGAAGCTAAATCGTTTGTTTAAAATCGCTTTTTCGCACGAATTTGAGTTGAAATCGTGTATTTCGTATGATATTGACGTTAAATCGTTCGTTTCGCGTGGATATAAAGCTAATTCGTGTATTTCGCATGAATTTGAAGCTAAATTGTTCATTTCGCATGAATTTGAAGCTAAATCGTTTGTTTAAAATCGCTTTTTCGCACGAATTTGAGTTGAAATCGTGTATTTCGTATGATATTGACGGTAAGTCGTTTGTTTCGGGTGGATTTAAAGCTAATTCCTGTATTTCGCATGAATTTGAAGCTAAATTGTTCATTTCGCATGAATTTGAAGCTAAATCGTTTGTTTAAAATCGCTATTTCGCACGAATTTGAAGCGAAATCGTGTGTTTCGCGTGATATTGACGTTAAATCGTTCGTTTCGCGTGGATATAAAGCTACTTCGTGTTTTTCGCATGAATTTGAAGCTAAATTGTTCATTTCGCACGAATTTGAAGCGAAATCGTGTGTTTCACGTGATATTAACGTTAAATCGTTCGTTTCGCGTGGATATAAAGCTAATTCGTGTATTTCGCATGAATTTGAAGCTAAATTGTTCATTTCGCATGAATTTGAAGCTAAATTGTTCATTTCGCATGAATTTGAAGCTAAATTGTTAATTTCGCATGAATTTGAAGCTGAAAAGTTTGTTTAAAATTGCTATTGCGCACGAATTTGAATCGAAATCGTGTGTTTCGCGTGATATTGACGTTAAATCGTTCGTTTCGCGTGGATATAAAGCTAATTCGTGTATTTCGCATGAATTTGAAGCTAAATTGTTCATTTCGCATGAATTTGAAGCTAAATCGTTTGTTTAAAATCGCTATTTCGCACGAATTTGAAGCGAAATAGTGTGTTTCGCGTGATATTGACATTAAATCGTTCGTTTCGCGTGGATATAAAGCTAATTCGTGTATTTCGCATGAATTTGAAGCTAAATTGTTCATTTCGCATGAATTGGAAGCTAATTCGTTTGTTTAAAATCGCTATTTCGCACGAATTTGAAGCTAAATCGTGTGTTTCGCATGATATTGACGGTAAGTCGTTTGTTTCGGGTGGATTTAAAGCTACATCGAGTAATTCGCATGAATTTGAAGCTAAATTGTTTCTTTTCGCATGAACTTGAAGCTAAAACGTTTGTTTAAAATCGCTATTTCGCACGAATTTGAAGCGAAATCGTGTGTTTCACGTGATATTGACGTTAAATCGTTCGTTTCGCGTGGATATAAAGCTAAGTCGTGTATTTCGCATGAATTTGAAGCTAAATTGTTCATTTCGCATGAATTTGAAGCTAAATCGTTTGTCTAAAATCACTATTTCACACGAATTTGAAGCGAAATCGTGTGTTTCACGTGCTATTGACGTTAAATCGTTCGTTTCGCGTGGATATAAAGCTAATTCGTGTATTTCGCATGAATTTGAAGCTAAATTGTTCATTTCGCATTAATTTGAAGCTAAATCGTTTGTTTAAAATCGCTATTTCGCACGAATTTGAAGCGAAATCGTGTGTTTCGCGTGATATTGACGTTAAATCGTTCGTTTCGCGTGGATATAAAGCTAATTCGTGTTTTTCGCATGAATTTGAAGATAAATTGTTCATTTCGCATGAATTTGAAGCTAAATCGTTTGTTTAAAATCACTATTTCACACGAATTTGAAGCGAAATCGTGTGTTTCGCGTGATATTGACGTTAAATCGTTCGTTTCGCGTGGATATAGAGCTAATTCGTGTCTTTCGCATGAATTTGAAGCTAAATTGTTCATTTCTCATGAATTTGAAGCTAAATCGTTAGTTTAAAATCGCTATTTCGCACGAATTTGAAGCGAAATCGTGTGTTTCGCGTGATATTGACGTTAAATAGTTCGTTTCGCGTGGATAGAAAGCTAGTTCGTGTTTTTCGCATGAATTTGAAGCTAAATTGTTCATTCCGCATGAATTTGAAGCTAAATCGTTTGTTTAAAATCGCTATTTCGCACGAATTTGAAGCGAAATCGTGTGTTTCACGTGATATTGACGTTAAATCGTTCGTTTCGCGTGGATATAAAGCTAATTCGTGTATTTCGCATGAATTTGAAGCTAAATTGTTCATTTCGCATGAATTTGAAGCTAAATCGTTTGTTTAAAATCGCTATTTCGCACGAATTTGAAGCGAAATAGTGTGTTTCGCGTGATATTGACATTAAATCGTTCGTTTCGCGTGGATATAAAGCTAATTCGTGTATTTCGCATGAATTTGAAGCTAAATTGTTCATTTCGCATGAATTGGAAGCTAATTCGTTTGTTTAAAATCGCTATTTCGCACGAATTTGAAGCTAAATCGTGTGTTTCGCATGATATTGACGGTAAGTCGTTTGTTTCGGGTGGATTTAAAGCTACATCGAGTAATTCGCATGAATTTGAAGCTAAATTGTTTCTTTTCGCATGAACTTGAAGCTAAAACGTTTGTTTAAAATCGCTATTTCGCACGAATTTGAAGCGAAATCGTGTGTTTCACGTGATATTGACGTTAAATCGTTCGTTTCGCGTGGATATAGAGCTAAGTCGTGTATTTCGCATGAATTTGAAGCTAAATTGTTCATTTCGCATGAATTTGAAGCTAAATCGTTTGTCTAAAATCACTATTTCACACGAATTTGAAGCGAAATCGTGTGTTTCACGTGCTATTGACGTTAAATCGTTCGTTTCGCGTGGATATAAAGCTAATTCGTGTATTTCGCATGAATTTGAAGCTAAATTGTTCATTTCGCATTAATTTGAAGCTAAATCGTTTGTTTAAAATCGCTATCTCGCACGAATTTGAAGCGAAATCGTGTGTTTCGCGTGATATTGACGTTAAATCGTTCGTTTCGCGTGGATATAAAGCTAATTCGTGTTTTTCGCATGAATTTGAAGATAAATTGTTCATTTCGCATGAATTTGAAGCTAAATCGTTTGTTTAAAATCACTATTTCACACGAATTTGAAGCGAAATCGTGTGTTTTGCGTGATATTGACGTTAAATCGTTCGTTTCGCGTGGATATAGAGCTAATTCGTGTCTTTCGCATGAATTTGAAGCTAAATTGTTCATTTCTCATGAATTTGAAGCTAAATCGTTAGTTTAAAATCGCTATTTCGCACGAATTTGAAGCGAAATCGTGTGTTTCGCGTGATATTGACGTTAAATAGTTCGTTTCGCGTGGATAGAAAGCTAGTTCGTGTTTTTCGCATGAATTTGAAGCTAAATTGTTCATTCCGCATGAATTTGAAGCTAAATCGTTTGTTTAAAATCGCTATTTCGCACGAATTTGAAACGAAATCGTGTGTTTCACGTGATATTGACGTTAAATCGTTCGTTTCGCGTGGATATAAAGCTAATTCGTGTATTTCGCATGAATTTGAAGCTAAATTGTTCATTTCGCATGAATTGGAATCTAATTCGTTTGTTTAAAATCGCTATTTCGCACGAATTTGAAGCTAAATCGTGTATTTCGCATGATATTGACGGTAAGTCGTTTGTTTCGGGTGGATTTAAAGCTAAATCGAGTAATTCGCATGAATTTGAAGCTAAATTGTTCATTTCGCATGAATTGGAAGCTAATTCGTTTGTTTAAAATAGCTATTTCGCACGAATTTGAAGCGAAATCGTGTGTTTCGCGTGATATTGACGTTAAATCGTTCGTTTCGCGTGGATATAGAGCTAATTCGTGTCTTTCGCATGAATTTGAAGCTAAATTGTTCATTTCTCATGAATTTGAAGCTAAATTGTTAGTTTAAAATCGCTATTTCGCACGAATTTGAAGCGAAATCGTGTGTTTCGCGTGATATTGACGTTAAATAGTTCGTTTCGCGTGGATAGAAAGCTAGTTCGTGTTTTTCGCATGAATTTGAAGCTAAATTGTTCATTCCGCATGAATTTGAAGCTAAATCGTTTGTTTAAAATCGCTATTTCGCACGAATTTGAAGCGAAATCGTGTGTTTCACGTGATATTGACGTTAAATCGTTCGTTTGGCGTGGATATAAAGCTAATTCGTGTATTTCGCATGAATTTGAAGCTAAATTGTTCATTTCGCATGAATTTGAAGCTAAATCGTTTGTTTAAAATCGCTATTTCGCACGAATTTGAAGCGAAATCGTGTGTTTCGCGTGATATTGACGTTAAATCGTTCGTTTCGCGTGGATATAAAGCTAATTCGTGTTTTTCGCATGTATTTGAAGATAAATTGTTCATTTCGCATGAATTTGAAGCTAAATCGTTTGTTTAAAATCACTATT
The DNA here is from genome assembly GCF_051020955.1 of Megalopta genalis. Taxonomy (NCBI): domain Eukaryota; kingdom Metazoa; phylum Arthropoda; class Insecta; order Hymenoptera; family Halictidae; genus Megalopta; species Megalopta genalis. The sequence goes on along the minus strand of NW_027476537.1, from coordinate 13,625 downwards.
TCACACGAATTTGAAGCGAAATCGTGTGTTTCACGTGATATTGACGTTAAATCGTTCGTTTCGCGTGGATATAAAGCTAATTCGTGTATTTCGCATGAATTTGAAGCTAAATTGTTCATTTCGCATGAATTTGAAGCTAAATCGTTTGTTGGAAATCGCTTTTTCGCACGAATTTGAGTTGAAATCGTGTATTTCGCATGATATTGACGGTAAGTCGTTTGTTTCGGGGGGATTTAAAGCTAATTCGTGTATTTCGCATGAATTTGAAGCTAAATTGTTCATTTCGCATGAATTTGAAGCTACATCGTTTGTTTAAAATCGCTATTTCGCACGAATTTGAAGCGAAATCGTGTGTTTCGCGTGATATTGACGTTAAATCGTTCGTTTCGCGTGGATATAAAGCTAATTCGTGTATTTCGCATGAATTTGAAGCTAAATTGGTCATTTCGCATGAATTTGAAGCTAAATCGTTTGTTTAAAATCGCTATTTCGCACGAATTTGAAGCGAAATCGTGTGTTTCGCGTGATATTGACGTTAAATCGTTCGTTTCGCGTGGACATAAAGCTAATTCGTGTTTTTCGCATGAATTTGAAGATAAATTGTTCATTTCGCATGAATTTGAAGCTAAATCGTTTGTTTAAAATCACTATTTCACACGAATTTGAAGCGAAATCGTGTGTTTCACGTGATATTGACGTTAAATCGTTCGTTTCGCGTGGATATAAAGCTAATTCGTGTATTTCGCATGAATTTGAAGCTAAATTGTTCATTTCGCATGAATTTGAAGCTAAATCGTTTGTTGGAAATCGCTTTTTCGCACGAATTTGAGTTGAAATCGTGTATTTCGCATGATATTGACGGTAAGTCGTTTGTTTCGGGTGTATTTAAAGCTAATTCGTGTATTTCGCATGAATTTGAAGCTAAATTGTTCATTTCGCATGAATTTGAAGCTACATCGTTCGTTTAAAATCGCTATTTCGCACGAATTTGAAGCGAAATCGTGTGTTTCGCGTGATATTGACGTTAAATCGTTCGTTTCGCGTGGATATAAAGCTAATTCGTGTATTTCGCATGAATTTGAAGCTAAATTGTTCATTTCGCATGAATTTGAAGCTAAATCGTTTGTTTAAAATCGCTATTTCGCACGAATTTGAAGCGAAATCGTGCGTTTCGCGTGATATTGACGTTAAATCGTTCGTTTCGCGTGGATATAAAGCTAATTCGTGTTTTTCGCATGAATTTGAAGATAAATTGTTCATTTCGCATGAATTTGAAGCTAAATCGTTTGTTTAAAACCACTATTTCACACGAATTTGTAGCGAAATCGTGTGTTTCACGTGATATTGACGTTAAATCGTTCGTTTCGCGTGGATATAAAGCTAATTCGTGTATTTCGCATGAATTTGAAGCTAAATTGTTCATTTCGCATGAATTTGAAGCTAAATCGTTTGTTTAAAATCGCTATTTCGCACGAATTTGAAGCGAAATCGTGTGTTTCGCGTGATATTGACGTTAAATCGTTCGTTTCGCGTGGATATAAAGCTAATTCGTGTTTTTCGCATGAATTTGAAGATAAATTGTTCATTTCGCATGAATTTGAAGCTAAATCGTTTGTTTAAAATCACTATTTCACACGAATTTGAAGCGAAATCGTGTGTTTCACGTGATATTGACGTTAAATCGTTCGTTTCGCGTGGATATAAAGCTAATTCGTGTATTTCGCATGAATTTGAAGCTAAATTGTTCATTTCGCATGAATTTGAAGCTAAATCGTTTGTTGGAAATCGCTTTTTCGCACGAATTTGAGTTGAAATCGTGTATTTTGCATGATATTGACGGTAAGTCGTTTGTTTCGGGGGGATTTAAAGCTAATTCGTGTATTTCGCATGAATTTGAAGCTAAATTGTTCATTTCGCATGAATTTGAAGCTACATCGTTTGTTTAAAATCGCTATTTCGCACGAATTTGAAGCGAAATCGTGTGTTTCGCGTGATATTGACGTTAAATCGTTCGTTTCGCGTGGATATAAAGCTAATTCGTGTTTTTCGCATGAATTTGAAGATAAATTGTTCATTTCGCATGAATTTGAAGCTAAATCGTTTGTTTAAAATCACTATTTCACACGAATTTGAAGCGAAATCGTGTGTTTCACGTGATATTGACGTTAAATCGTTCGTTTCGCGTGGATATAAAGCTAATTCGTGTATTTCGCATGAATTTGAAGCTAAATTGTTCATTTCGCATGAATTTGAAGCTAAATCGTTTGTTGGAAATCGCTTTTTCGCACGAATTTGAGTTGAAATCGTGTATTTTGCATGATATTGACGGTAAGTCGTTTGTTTCGGGGGGATTTAAAGCTAATTCGTGTATTTCGCATGAATTTGAAGCTAAATTGTTCATTTCGCATGAATTTGAAGCTACATCGTTTGTTTAAAATCGCTATTTCGCACGAATTTGAAGCGAAATCGTGTGTTTCGCGTGATATTGACGTTAAATCGTTCGTTTCGCGTGGATATAAAGCTAATTCGTGTTTTTCGCATGAATTTGAAGATAAATTGTTCATTTCGCATGAATTTGAAGCTAAATCGTTTGTTTAAAATCACTATTTCACACGAATTTGAAGCGAAATCGTGTGTTTCACGTGATATTGACGTTAAATCGTTCGTTTCGCGTGGATATAAAGCTAATTCGTGTATTTCGCATGAATTTGAAGCTAAATTGTTCATTTCGCATGAATTTGAAGCTAAATCGTTTGTTGGAAATCGCTTTTTCGCACGAATTTGAGTTGAAATCGTGTATTTTGCATGATATTGACGGTAAGTCGTTTGTTTCGGGGGGATTTAAAGCTAATTCGTGTATTTCGCATGAATTTGAAGCTAAATTGTTCATTTCGCATGAATTTGAAGCTACATCGTTTGTTTAAAATCGCTATTTCGCACGAATTTGAAGCGAAATCGTGTGTTTCGCGTGATATTGACGTTAAATCGTTCGTTTCGCGTGGATATAAAGCTAATTCGTGTATTTCGCATGAATTTGAAGCTAAATTGTTCATTTCGCATGAATTTGAAGCTAAATCGTTTGTTTAAAATCGCTATTTCGCACGAATTTGAAGCGAAATCGTGTGTTTCGCGTGATATTGACGTTAAATCGTTCGTTTCTCGTGGATATAAAGCTAATTCGTGTATTTCGCATGAATTTGAAGCTAAATTGTTCATTTCGCATGAATTTGAAGCTAAATCGTTTGTCTTAAATCACTATTTCACACGAATTTGAAGCGAAATCGTGTGTTTCACGTGATATTGACGTTAAATCGTTCGTTTCGCGTGGATATAAAGCTAATTCGTGTATTTCGCATGAATTTGAAGCTAAATTGTTCATTTCGCATGAATTTGAAGCTAAATCGTTTGTTTAAAATAGCTATTTCGCACGAATTTGAAGCGAAATCTTGTGTTTCACGTGATATTGACGTTAAATCGTTCGTTTCGCGTGGATATAAAGCTAATTCGTGTATTTCGCATGAATTTGAAGCTAAATTGTTCATTTCGCATGAATTTGAAGCTAAATCGTTTGTTTAAAATCGCTATTTCGCACGAATTTGAAGCGAAATCGTGTGTTTCGCGTGATATTGACGTTAGATCGTTCGTTTCGCGTGGATATAAAGCTAACTCGTGTTTTTCGCATAAATTTGAAGCTAAATTGTTCATTTCGCATGAATTTGAAGCTAAATTGTTTGTCTAAAATCACTATTTCACACGAATTTGAAGCGAAATCGTGTGTTTCGCGTGATATTGACGTTAAATCGTTCGTTTCGCGTGGATATAAAGCTAATTCGTGTTTTTCGCATGAATTTGAAGATAAATTGTTCATTTCGCATGAATTTGAAGCTAAATCGTTTGTTTAAAATCACTATTTCACACGAATTTGAAGCGAAATCGTGTGTTTCACGTGATATTGACGTTAAATCGTTCGTTTCGCGTGGATATAAAGCTAATTCGTGTATTTCGCATGAATTTGAAGCTAAATTGTTCATTTCGCATGAATTTGAAGCTAAATCGTATGTCTTAAATCACTATTTCACACGAATTTGAAGCGAAATCGTGTGTTTCACGTGATATTGACGTTAAATCGTTCGTTTCGCATGGATATAAAGCTAATTCGTGTATTTCGCATGAATTTGAAGCTAAATTGTTCATTTCGCATGAATTTGAAGCTAAATCGTTTGTTTAAAATAGCTATTTCGCACGAATTTGAAGCGAAATCGTGTGTTTCACGTGATATTGACGTTAAATCGTTCGTTTCGCGTGGATATAAAGCTAATTCGTGTATTTCGCATGAATTTGAAGCTAAATTGTTCATTTCGCATGAATTTGAAGCTAAATCGTTTGTTTAAAATCGCTATTTCGCACGAATTTGAAGCGAAATCGTGTGTTTCGCGTGATATTGACGTTAAATCGTTCGTTTCGCGTGGATATAAAGCTAATTCGTGTTTTTCGCATGAATTTGAAGATAAATTGTTCATTTCGCATGAATTTGAAACTAAATCGTTTGTCTAAAATCACTATTTCACACGAATTTGAAGCGAAATCGTGTGTTTCACGTGATATTGACGTTAAATCGTTCGTTTCGCGTGGATATAAAGCTAATTCGTGTATTTCGCATGAATTTGAAGCTAAATTGTTCATTTCGCATGAATTTGAAGCTAAATCGTTTGTTTAAAATCGCTATTTCGCACGAATTTGAAGCGAAATCGTGTGTTTCGCCTGATATTGACAATAAATCGTTCGTTTCGCGTGGATATAAAGCTAATTCGTGTATTTCGCATGAATTTGAAGCTAAATTGTTCATTTCGCATGAATTTGAAGCTAAATCGTTTGTTTAAAATCGCTATTTCGCACGAATTTGAAGCGAAATCGTGTGTTTCGCGTGATATTGACGTTAAATCGTTCGTTTCGCGTGGATATAAAGCTAACTCGTGTTTTTCGCATAAATTTGAAGCTAAATTGTTCATTTCGCATGAATTTGAAGCTAAATCGTTTGTCTAAAATCACTATTTCACACGAATTTGAAGCGAAATCGTGTGTTTCACGTGATATTGACGTTAAATCGTTCGTTTCGCGTGGATATAAAGCTAATTCGTGTATTTCGCATGAATTTGAAGCTAAATTGTTCATTTCGCATGAATTTGAAGCTAAATCATTTGTTTAAAATCGCTATTTCGCACGAATTTGAAGCGAAATCGTGTTTTTCGCGTGATATTGACGTTAAATCGTTCGTTTCGCGTGGATATAAAGCTAAGTCGTGTTTTTCGCATGAATTTGAAGATAAATTGTTCATTTCGCATTAATTTGAAGCTAAATCGTTTGTTTAAAATCGCTATTTCGCACGAATTTGAAGCGAAATCGTGTGTTTCACGTGATATTGACGTTAAGTCGTTCGTTTCGCGTGGATATAAAGCTAATTCGTGTATTTCGCATGAATTTGAAGCTAAATTGTTCATTTCGCATGAATTTGAAGCTAAATCGTTTGTTTAAAATCGCTATTTCGCACGAATTTGAAGCGAAATCGTGTGTTTCGCGTGATATTGACGTTAAATCGTTCGTTTCGCGTGGATATAAAGCTAATTCGTGTATTTCGCATGAATTTGAAGCTAAATTGTTCATTTCGCATGAATTGGAAGCTAATTCGTTTGTTTAAAATCGCTATTTCGCACGAATTTTAAGCTAAATCGTGTGTTTCGCATGATATTGACGGTAAGTCGTTTGTTTCGGGTGGATTTAAAGCTACATCGAGTAATTCGCATGAATTTGAAGCTAAATTGTTTCTTTTCGCATGAACTTGAAGCTAAAACGTTTGTTTAAAATCGCTATTTCGCACGAATTTGAAGCGAAATCGTGTGTTTCACGTGATATTGACGTTAAATCGTTCGTTTCGCGTGGATATAAAGCTAAGTCGTGTATTTCGCATGAATTTGAAGCTAAATTGTTCATTTCGCATGAATTTGAAGCTAAATCGTTTGTCTAAAATCACTATTTCACACGAATTTGAAGCGAAATCGTGTGTTTCACGTGCTATTGACGTTAAATCGTTCGTTTCGCGTGGATATAAAGCTAATTCGTGTATTTCGCATGAATTTGAAGCTAAATTGTTCATTTCGCATTAATTTGAAGCTAAATCGTTTGTTTAAAATCGCTATTTCGCACGAATTTGAAGCGAAATCGTGTGTTTCGCGTGATATTGACGTTAAATCGTTCGTTTCGCGTGGATATAAAGCTAATTCGTGTTTTTCGCATGAATTTGAAGATAAATTGTTCATTTCGCATGAATTTGAAGCTAAATCGTTTGTTTAAAATCACTATTTCACACGAATTTGAAGCGAAATCGTGTGTTTCGCGTGATATTGACGTTAAATCGTTCGTTTCGCGTGGATATAGAGCTAATTCGTGTCTTTCGCATGAATTTGAAGCTAAATTGTTCATTTCTCATGAATTTGAAGCTAAATCGTTAGTTTAAAATCGCTATTTCGCACGAATTTGAAGCGAAATCGTGTGTTTCGCGTGATATTGACGTTAAATAGTTCGTTTCGCGTGGATAGAAAGCTAGTTCGTGTTTTTCGCATGAATTTGAAGCTAAATTGTTCATTCCGCATGAATTTGAAGCTAAATCGTTTGTTTAAAATCGCTATTTCGCACGAATTTGAAGCGAAATCGTGTGTTTCACGTGATATTGACGTTAAATCGTTCGTTTCGCGTGGATATAAAGCTAATTCGTGTATTTCGCATGAATTTGAAGCTAAATTGTTCATTTCGCATGAATTTGAAGCTAAATCGTTTGTTTAAAATCGCTATTTCGCACGAATTTGAAGCGAAATAGTGTGTTTCGCGTGATATTGACATTAAATCGTTCGTTTCGCGTGGATATAAAGCTAATTCGTGTATTTCGCATGAATTTGAAGCTAAATTGTTCATTTCGCATGAATTGGAAGCTAATTCGTTTGTTTAAAATCGCTATTTCGCACGAATTTGAAGCTAAATCGTGTGTTTCGCATGATATTGACGGTAAGTCGTTTGTTTCGGGTGGATTTAAAGCTACATCGAGTAATTCGCATGAATTTGAAGCTAAATTGTTTCTTTTCGCATGAACTTGAAGCTAAAACGTTTGTTTAAAATCGCTATTTCGCACGAATTTGAAGCGAAATCGTGTGTTTCACGTGATATTGACGTTAAATCGTTCGTTTCGCGTGGATATAGAGCTAAGTCGTGTATTTCGCATGAATTTGAAGCTAAATTGTTCATTTCGCATGAATTTGAAGCTAAATCGTTTGTCTAAAATCACTATTTCACACGAATTTGAAGCGAAATCGTGTGTTTCACGTGCTATTGACGTTAAATCGTTCGTTTCGCGTGGATATAAAGCTAATTCGTGTATTTCGCATGAATTTGAAGCTAAATTGTTCATTTCGCATTAATTTGAAGCTAAATCGTTTGTTTAAAATCGCTATCTCGCACGAATTTGAAGCGAAATCGTGTGTTTCGCGTGATATTGACGTTAAATCGTTCGTTTCGCGTGGATATAAAGCTAATTCGTGTTTTTCGCATGAATTTGAAGATAAATTGTTCATTTCGCATGAATTTGAAGCTAAATCGTTTGTTTAAAATCGCTATTTCGCACGAATTTGAAGCGAAATCGTGTGTTTCGCGTGATATTGACGTTAAATCGTTCGTTTCGCGTGGATATAAAGCTAATTCGTGTATTTCGCATGAATTTGAAGCTAAATTGTTCATTTCGCATGAATTGGAAGCTAATTCGTTTGTTTAAAATCGCTATTTCGCACGAATTTTAAGCTAAATCGTGTGTTTCGCATGATATTGACGGTAAGTCGTTTGTTTCGGGTGGATTTAAAGCTACATCGAGTAATTCGCATGAATTTGAAGCTAAATTGTTTCTTTTCGCATGAACTTGAAGCTAAAACGTTTGTTTAAAATCGCTATTTCGCACGAATTTGAAGCGAAATCGTGTGTTTCACGTGATATTGACGTTAAATCGTTCGTTTCGCGTGGATATAAAGCTAAGTCGTGTATTTCGCATGAATTTGAAGCTAAATTGTTCATTTCGCATGAATTTGAAGCTAAATCGTTTGTCTAAAATCACTATTTCACACGAATTTGAAGCGAAATCGTGTGTTTCACGTGCTATTGACGTTAAATCGTTCGTTTCGCGTGGATATAAAGCTAATTCGTGTATTTCGCATGAATTTGAAGCTAAATTGTTCATTTCGCATTAATTTGAAGCTAAATCGTTTGTTTAAAATCGCTATTTCGCACGAATTTGAAGCGAAATCGTGTGTTTCGCGTGATATTGACGTTAAATCGTTCGTTTCGCGTGGATATAAAGCTAATTCGTGTTTTTCGCATGAATTTGAAGATAAATTGTTCATTTCGCATGAATTTGAAGCTAAATCGTTTGTTTAAAATCACTATTTCACACGAATTTGAAGCGAAATCGTGTGTTTCGCGTGATATTGACGTTAAATCGTTCGTTTCGCGTGGATATAGAGCTAATTCGTGTCTTTCGCATGAATTTGAAGCTAAATTGTTCATTTCTCATGAATTTGAAGCTAAATCGTTAGTTTAAAATCGCTATTTCGCACGAATTTGAAGCGAAATCGTGTGTTTCGCGTGATATTGACGTTAAATAGTTCGTTTCGCGTGGATAGAAAGCTAGTTCGTGTTTTTCGCATGAATTTGAAGCTAAATTGTTCATTCCGCATGAATTTGAAGCTAAATCGTTTGTTTAAAATCGCTATTTCGCACGAATTTGAAGCGAAATCGTGTGTTTCACGTGATATTGACGTTAAATCGTTCGTTTCGCGTGGATATAAAGCTAATTCGTGTATTTCGCATGAATTTGAAGCTAAATTGTTCATTTCGCATGAATTTGAAGCTAAATCGTTTGTTTAAAATCGCTATTTCGCACGAATTTGAAGCGAAATAGTGTGTTTCGCGTGATATTGACATTAAATCGTTCGTTTCGCGTGGATATAAAGCTAATTCGTGTATTTCGCATGAATTTGAAGCTAAATTGTTCATTTCGCATGAATTGGAAGCTAATTCGTTTGTTTAAAATCGCTATTTCGCACGAATTTGAAGCTAAATCGTGTGTTTCGCATGATATTGACGGTAAGTCGTTTGTTTCGGGTGGATTTAAAGCTACATCGAGTAATTCGCATGAATTTGAAGCTAAATTGTTTCTTTTCGCATGAACTTGAAGCTAAAACGTTTGTTTAAAATCGCTATTTCGCACGAATTTGAAGCGAAATCGTGTGTTTCACGTGATATTGACGTTAAATCGTTCGTTTCGCGTGGATATAGAGCTAAGTCGTGTATTTCGCATGAATTTGAAGCTAAATTGTTCATTTCGCATGAATTTGAAGCTAAATCGTTTGTCTAAAATCACTATTTCACACGAATTTGAAGCGAAATCGTGTGTTTCACGTGCTATTGACGTTAAATCGTTCGTTTCGCGTGGATATAAAGCTAATTCGTGTATTTCGCATGAATTTGAAGCTAAATTGTTCATTTCGCATTAATTTGAAGCTAAATCGTTTGTTTAAAATCGCTATCTCGCACGAATTTGAAGCGAAATCGTGTGTTTCGCGTGATATTGACGTTAAATCGTTCGTTTCGCGTGGATATAAAGCTAATTCGTGTTTTTCGCATGAATTTGAAGATAAATTGTTCATTTCGCATGAATTTGAAGCTAAATCGTTTGTTTAAAATCACTATTTCACACGAATTTGAAGCGAAATCGTGTGTTTTGCGTGATATTGACGTTAAATCGTTCGTTTCGCGTGGATATAGAGCTAATTCGTGTCTTTCGCATGAATTTGAAGCTAAATTGTTCATTTCTCATGAATTTGAAGCTAAATCGTTAGTTTAAAATCGCTATTTCGCACGAATTTGAAGCGAAATCGTGTGTTTCGCGTGATATTGACGTTAAATAGTTCGTTTCGCGTGGATAGAAAGCTAGTTCGTGTTTTTCGCATGAATTTGAAGCTAAATTGTTCATTCCGCATGAATTTGAAGCTAAATCGTTTGTTTAAAATCGCTATTTCGCACGAATTTGAAACGAAATCGTGTGTTTCACGTGATATTGACGTTAAATCGTTCGTTTCGCGTGGATATAAAGCTAATTCGTGTATTTCGCATGAATTTGAAGCTAAATTGTTCATTTCGCATGAATTGGAATCTAATTCGTTTGTTTAAAATCGCTATTTCGCACGAATTTGAAGCTAAATCGTGTATTTCGCATGATATTGACGGTAAGTCGTTTGTTTCGGGTGGATTTAAAGCTAAATCGAGTAATTCGCATGAATTTGAAGCTAAATTGTTCATTTCGCATGAATTGGAAGCTAATTCGTTTGTTTAAAATAGCTATTTCGCACGAATTTGAAGCTAAATCGTGTATTTCGCATGATATTGACGGTAAGTCGTTTGTTTCGGGTGGATTTAAAGATAAATCGAGTAATTCGCATGAATTTGAAGCTAAATTGTTCATTTCGCATGAACTTGAAGCTAAAACGTTTGTTTAAAATCGCTATTTCGCACGAATTTGAAGCGAAATCGTGTGTTTCACGTGATATTGACGTCAAATCGTTCGTTTCGCGTGGATATAAAGCTAATTCGTGTTTTTCGCATAAATTTTAAGCTAAATTGTTCATTTCGCATGAATTTGAAGATAAATCGTTTGTTTAAAATCGCTATTTCGCACGAATTTGAAGCGAAATCGTGTGTTTCGCGTGATATTGACGTTAAATCGTTCGTTTCGCGTGGATATAAAGCTAATTCGTGTTTTCCGCATGAATTTGAAGATAAATTGTTCATTTCGCATGAATTTGAAGCTAAATCGTTTGTTTAAAATCGCTATTTTGCACGAATTTGAAGCGAAATCGTGTGTTTCACGTGATATTGACGTTAAATCGTTCGTTTCGCGTGGATATAAAGCTAAATCGAGTAATTCGCATGAATTTGAAGCTAAATTGTTCATTTCGCATGAACTTGAAGCTAAAACGTTTGTTTAAAATCGCTATTTCGCACGAATTTGAAGCGAAATCGTGTGTTTCGAGTGATATTGACGTTAAATCGTTCGTTTCGCGTGGATATAAAGCTAATTCGTGTTTTTCGCATAAATTTTAAGCTAAATTGTTCATTTCGCATGAATTTGAAGATAAATCGTTTGTTTAAAATCGCTATTTTGCACGAATTTGAAGCGAAATCGTGTGTTTCACGTGATATTGACGTTAAATCGTTCGTTTCGCGTGGATATAAAGCTAATTCGTGTATTTCGCATGAATTTGAAGCTAAATTGTTCATTTCGCATGAATTGGAAGCTAATTCGTTTGTTTAAAATAGCTATTTCGCACGAATTTGAAGCTAAATCGTGTATTTCGCATGATATTGACGGTAAGTCGTTTGTTTCGGGTGGATTTAAAGATAAATCGAGTAATTCGCATGAATTTGAAGCTAAATTGTTCATTTCGCATGAACTTGAAGCTAAAACGTTTGTTTAAAATCGCTATTTCGCACGAATTTGAAGCGAAATCGTGTGTTTCACGTGATATTGACGTCAAATCGTTCGTTTCGCGTGGATATAAAGCTAATTCGTGTTTTTCGCATAAATTTTAAGCTAAATTGTTCATTTCGCATGAATTTGAAGATAAATCGTTTGTTTAAAATCGCTATTTCGCACGAATTTGAAGCGAAATCGTGTGTTTCGCGTGATATTGACGTTAAATCGTTCGTTTCGCGTGGATATAAAGCTAATTCGTGTTTTCCGCATGAATTTGAAGATAAATTGTTCATTTCGCATGAATTTGAAGCTAAATCGTTTGTTTAAAATCACTATTTCACACGAATTTGAAGAGAAATCGTGTGTTTCACGTGATATTGACGTTAAATCGTTCGTTTCGCGTGGATATAAAGCTAATTCGTGTATTTCGCATGAATATGAAGCTAAATTGTTCATTTCGCATGAATTGGAAGCTAATTCGTTTGTTTAAAATCGCTATTTCGCACGAATTTGAAGCTAAATCGTGTGTTTCGCATGATATTGACGGTAAGTCGTTTGATTCGGGTGGATTTAAAGCTAAATCGAGTAATTCGCATGAATTTGAAGCTAAATTGTTTCTTTTCGCATGAACTTGAAGCTAAAACGTTGGTTTAAAATCGCTATTTCGCACGAATTTGAAGCGAAATCGTGTTTCACGTGATATTGACGTTAAATCGTTCGTTTCGCGTGGATATAAAGCTAAGTCGTGTATTTCGCATGAATTTGAAGCTAAATTGTTAATTTCGCATGAATTTGAAGCTAAATCGTTTGTTTAAAATCGCTATTTCGCACGAATTTGAAGCGAAATCGTGTGTTTCGCGTGATATTGACGTTAAATCGTTCGTTTCGCGTGGATATAAAGCTAATTCGTGTTTTTCGCATAAATTTGAAGCTAAATTGTTCATTTCGCATGAATTTGAAGATAAATCGTTTGTTTAAAATCGCTATTTCGCACGAATTTGAAGCGAAATCGTGTGTTTCGCGTGATATTGACGTTAAATCGTTCGTTTCGCGTGGATATAAAGCTAATTCGTGTTTTTCGCATGAATTTGAAGATAAATTGTTCATTTCGCATGAATTTGAAGCTAAATCGTTTGTTTAAAATCACTATTTCACACGAATTTGAAGCGAAATCGTGTGTTTCACGTGATATTGACGTTAAGTCGTTCGTTTCGCGTGGATATAAAGCTAAGTCGTGTATTTCGCATGAATTTGAAGCTAAATTGTTCATTTCGCATGAATTTGAAGCTAAACCGTTTGTTTAAAATCGCTATTTCGCACGAATTTGAAGCGAAATCGTGTGTTTCACGTGATATTGACGTTAAATCGTTCGTTTCGCGTGGATATAAAGCTAATTCGTGTATTTCGCATGAATTTGAAGCTAAATTGTTCATTTCGCATGAATTTGAAGCTAAATCGTTTGTTGGAAATCGCTTTTTCGCACGAATTTGAGTTGAAATCGTGTATTTTGCATGATATTGACGGTAAGTCGTTTGTTTCGGGGGGATTTAAAGCTAATTCGTGTATTTCGCATGAATTTGAAGCTAAATTGTTCATTTCGCATGAATTTGAAGCTACATCGTTTGTTTAAAATCGCTATTTCGCACGAATTTGAAGCGAAATCGTGTGTTTCGCGTGATATTGACGTTAAATCGTTCGTTTCGCGTGGATATAAAGCTAATTCGTGTTTTCCGCATGAATTTGAAGATAAATTGTTCATTTCGCATGAATTTGAAGCTAAATCGTTTGTTTAAAATCACTATTTCACACGAATTTGAAGAGAAATCGTGTGTTTCACGTGATATTGACGTTAAATCGTTCGTTTCGCGTGGATATAAAGCTAATTCGTGTATTTCGCATGAATATGAAGCTAAATTGTTCATTTCGCATGAATTGGAAGCTAATTCGTTTGTTTAAAATCGCTATTTCGCACGAATTTGAAGCTAAATCGTGTGTTTCGCATGATATTGACGGTAAGTCGTTTGTTTCGGGTGGATTTAAAGCTAAATCGAGTAATTCG